>NW_028125445.1:0-215000 GCF_965194825.1 Balaenoptera physalus | reverse complement strand
AGTGCCTACCAAAAGGATTCAGGGATGTGCAGCCCGCTTAGTAGAGGTCAGCCCTTCTCTCTCTTTCATAGATGAAACCAACGGACAAAGAGCCGTTTTAAGCTGGGGACCTTCGTGTCTTTCCCTAGTCTACACAGAAACAGTACTCTGAGGGAGACGAGCTGCTGGTGTTTGATAGCAAAATCTCCTATTCTGAAGAGAAACATTTCGTTGTAAGCGGGTTGCATCAGCCTTGTCACATTTTCTCAAGTGGATATAAAGGAGGGCAGTCAATAGGCGTCACCCTCCAAGCCCACTCCAATTTCATACAGAAAACTCCAGGCCTTGCTGTGCTTTCCTGTGGCAAGGAAACTTCTTTTATTCCTCAGGTGGCACTTTGGCTCAGAACAGCCCTACCCCAGGGATTCACGGATTTGCAGCCCGATTGGTTGAGATCAGCCCTTATGGTTGTCTCATGGATGAAACCATCTGGGAAAAGAGCCATTCTTACCTGGGGACCATGGTGTCTTTCCCTAGTCTACACAGAAACACCATTCTTAGGGAGAGGAGCTGCTGGCGCTGGTGGCACAATCTCCTATTCTGAAGAGAAACATTTCGTTGTAAGTGGGTTGCATCAGCCTTGCCACATTTTCTCAACTGGCTATAAAGGAGGGCAGTCAGTAGGCCACACCCTTCAAGCCGACTCCAATTTCATTGAGAAATCAACAGGCCTCGGTGTGCTTTCCTGTGGCAGGAAATTTGCTTTCATTCCTTAGGTGGCCCTTTGGCTCAGAACAGCCCTCCCAGAAGGATTCAGGGATGTGCAGCCCGATTAGTTGAGATCAGCCCTTCTGGCTCTTTCATGGATGAAACCAACTTGGCAAAGAGCATTCTACGCTGGGGACCATGGTGTCTTTCCTTAGTCTACACAGAAACAGCACTCTGAGTGAGACGAGCTGCTGGCGTTTGGTAGCAAAATCTCCTATTCTGGAGCAAAACATTTCGTTGTAAGCGGGTTGCATCAGCCTTGTCACATTTTCTCAACTGGATATAAAGGAGGGCAGTCAATAGGCGTCACCCTCCAAGCCCACTCCAATTTCATAGAGAAAACTCCAGGCCTTGCTGTGCTTTCCTGTGGCAAGGAAACTGCTTTCATTCCTCAGGTGACACTTTGGCTCAGACCTGCCCTACCCCAAGGATTCACGGATGTGCAGCACGATTAGTTGAGATCAGCCCTTCTGGTTCTCTCATGGATGAAACCATCTGGGCAAAGAGCCATTCTAAGCTGGGGACCATGGTGTCTTTCCCTAGTCTACACAGAAACAGCATTCTTAGGGAGACGAGCTGCTGGAGTTTGGTAGCAGAATCTCCTATTCTGAAGAGTAACACTTCGTTGTAAGCGGGTTGCATCAGCCTTGCCACATTTTATCAGTTGGCTATAAAGGAGGGCAGTCATTTAGCAGACTTACTTGAGACTCTGCTTCCCAGGCTGGAAACTTTGCTTTCATTCTTTAGGTGGCACATTGGCTCAGGACTGCCTTAACCCAAGTATTCAGGGATTTGCAGTCCGATTAGTTGAGATCGGCCTTTCTGGCTCTTTAATGGATGAAACCAACTGGGCAAAGAGACGTTCTACGCTGGGGACCATGGTGTCTTTCCCTAGTCTACATAGAAATAGCACTCTGAGGGAGACGAGCTGCTGGCGTTTGGTAGCACAATTTCCTATTCTGCAGTGAAACATTTCGTTGTAAGCGGGATGCATCAGTCTTGCCACATTTTCTCAACTGGATATAAAGGAGGGCAGTCAATAGGCATCACCCTCCAAGCCCACTCCAATTTCATAGAGAAAACTCCAGGCCTTGCTGTGCTTTCCTGTGGCAAGGAAACTGCTTTCATTCCTCAGGTGACACTTTGGCTCAGAACTGCCCTACCCCAAGCATTCACGGATGTGCAGCACGATTAGTTGATATCAGCCCTTCTGGTTCTCTCATGGATGAAACCATCTGGGCAAAGAGCCTTTCTAAGATGGGGACCATGGTGCCTTTCCCTAGTCTACACAGAAACAGCATTCTGAGGGAGAGGAGCTGCTGGCGTTTGGTAGCACAATATCCTATTCTGAAGAGAAACATTTCGTTGTAAGCGGGTTGCATCAGCCTTGCCACATTTTCTCAACTGGCTATAAAGGAGGGCAGTCAGTAGGCCTCACCCTTCAAGCCCACTCCTATTTCATAGAGAAATCAACAGGCCTCGGTGTGCTTTCCTGTGGCAGGAAATTTGCTTTCATTCCTTAGGTGGCCCTTTGGCTCAGAACAGCCCTCCCAGAAGGATTCGGGGATGTGCAGCCGGATTAGTTGAGATCAGCCCTTCTGGTTCTCTCATGGATGAAAGCAACTGGGCAAGAGCCGTTCTAAGCTGGGGACCTTCGGGTCTTTCCCTAGTCTACACAGAAACAGCACTCTGAGGGAGACGAGCTGCTGGCGTTTGATAGCAAAATCTCCTATTCTGAAGAGAAACATTTTGTTGTAAGAGGGTTTCATCAGCCTTGCCACATTTTCTCAAATGGCTATAAAGGAGGGCAGTCTTTTAGCAGACTTACTTCAGGCCCTGCTTCCCAGGCTGTAAACTTTGCTTTCATTCCTTAGGTGGCACATTGGCTCAGGACTGCCCTACCCCAAGTATTCAGGGATTTGTAGCCCGATTAGTTGAGATCAGCCCTTCTCTCACTTTCATGGATGAAACCAACTGGGCAAAGAGCCGTTCTAAGCTGGGGACCATTGTGTCTTTCCCTAGTCTACACTGAAACAGCACCCTGAGGGAAACGAGCTGCTGGCGTTTGGTAGCAAAATCTCCTATTCTGAAGAGAAACATTTCATTGTAAGCGGGTTGCATCAGCCTTTCCACATTTTCTCAACTGGCTCTAAAGGAGGGCAGTCAGTTGGCAGACTTACTTGAGGCACTGCTTCCAAGGCTGGGAACTTTGCTTTCATTCCTTAGGTGGCACACTGGCTCAGTAGTGCCTACCCCAAGGATTCAGTGATGTGCAGCCCGATTAGTTGAGATCAGCCCTTCTGGTTCTCTCATGGACGAAACCATCTGGGCAAAGAGCTGTTCTAAGCTGGGGACCATGGTGTCTTTCCCTAGTCTACACAGAAACAGCATTCTGAGTGAGAAGAGCTGCTGGCGTTTGGTAGCACAATCTCCTATTCTGAAGAGAAACATTTCGTTGTAAGCGTGTTGCATCAGCCTTGCCACATTTTCTCAACTGGCTATGAAAGAGTGTAGTCATTTAGCAGACTTACTTGAGACCCTGCTTCCCAGGCAGGAAACTTTGCTTTCATTCCTTAGGTGGCCTTTTGGCTCAGAACAGCCCTCCCAGAAGGAATCAGGGATTTCCAGCCGGATTAGTTGAGATCAGCCCTTCTGGCTCTTTCATGGATGAAACCAACTGGGCAAAGAGCCATTCTAAGCTGGGGACCATGATGTCTTTCCTTAATCTACACAGAAACAGCATTGTGAGTGAGACGAGCTGCTGGCGTTTGGTAGCAAAATCTCCTATTCTGGAGAGAAACATTTCGTTGTAAGCGGGTTGCATCACCCTTGTCACATTTTCTCAACTGGATATAAAGGAGGGCAGTCAATAGGCGTCACCCTCCAAGCCCACTCCAATTTCACAGAGAAAACTCCAGGCCTTGCTGTGCTTTCCTGTGGCATGGAAACTGCTTTCATTCCTCAGGTGGCACTTTGGCTCAGAACTGCCCTACCCCAAGGATTCACGGATGTGCAGCCCGATTGGTTGAGATCAGCCCTTCCGGTTCTCTCATGGATGAAACCCTCTGTGAAAGGAGCCATTCTAAGCTGGGGACCATGGTGTCTTTCCCTAGTCTACACAGAAACAGCATTCTTAGGGAGACGAGCTGCTGGCGTTGGTAACACAATCTCCTATTCTAAAGAGAAACATTTCGTTGTAAGCGGGTTGCATCAGCCTTGCTACATTTTCTCAACTGGCTATAAAGGAGGGCAGTCAGTTGGCAGACTTACTTGAGGCACTGCTTCCAAGGCTGGAAACTTTGCTTTCATTCCTTAGGTGGCACACTGACTCAGTAATGCCTACCCCAAGGATTCAGATATGTGCAGCCTGTATACTTGAGATCAGCCCTTCTGGTTCTCTGATGGATGAAACCATCTGGGCAAAGAGCCGTTCTAAGCTGGGGACTATGGTGTCTTTCCCTAGTCTACACAGAAACAGCATCCTGAGGGAGACGAGCTGCTGGCGTTTGATAGCAAAATCTCCTATTCTGAAGAGAAATATTTCGTTGTAAGAGGGTTCCATCAGCCTTGCCACATTTTCTCAAATGGCTATAAAGTAGGGCAGTCATTTAGCAGACTTACTTGAGACCCTGCTTCCCAGGCTGGAAACTTTGCTTTCATTCCTTAGGTGGCACATTGTCTCAGGAGTGCCTTCCCCAAGGATTCAGGATGTGCAGCCCGATTAGTAGAGATCAGCCCTTCTGGCTATTTAATGGATGAAATCAACTGGGCAAAGAGCCGTTCTAAGCTGGGGACCATGGTGTCTTTCCCTAGTCTACACAGAAACAGCACCCTGAGGGAGACGAGCTGCTGGCGTTTGGTAGCACAATCTCCTATTCTGAAGAGGAACATTTAGTTGTAAGCGGGTTGCATTAGCCTTGCCACATTTTCTCAACTGGCTATAAAGGAGGGCAGTCAGTAGGCCTCACCCTTCAAACCCACTTCAATTTCATAGAGAAATCAAGAGGCCTCGGTGTTCTTTCCTGTGGCAGGAAATTTGCTTTCATTCCTTAGGTTGCCCTTTGGCTCAGAACAGCCCTCCCAGAAGGATTCAGGGATGTGCAGCCCGATTAGTTGAGATCAGCCCTTCTGGCTCTTTCATGGATGAAACCAACTGGGCAAAGAGCCGTTTTAAGCTGGGGACCATGTTGTCTTTCCCTAGTTTACACAGAAACAGCACCCTGAGGGAGAAGAGCTGCTGGCGTTTGGTAGCAAAATCTCCTATTCTGAAGAGAAACATTTCGTTGTAAGCAGGTTGCATCAGCCTTGTCACATTTTCTCAATTGGCTATAAAGGAGGGCACTCAGCTGACAGACTTACTTCGGGCACTGCTTCCCAGGCCTGAAACTTTGCTTTCATTCCTTAGGTGGCACATTGGCTCAGGAGTGCCTACCAAAAGGATTCAGGGATGTGCATCCCGCTTAGTAGAGGTCAGCCCTTCTCTCTCTTTCATAGATGAAACCAACGGACAAAGAGCCGTTTTAAGCTGGGGACCTTCATGTCTTTCCCTAGTCTACACAGAAACAGTACTCTGAGGGAGACGAGCTGCTGGTGTTTGATAGCAAAATCTCCTATTCTGAAGAGAAACATTTCGTTGTAAGCGGGTTGCATCAGCCTTGTCACATTTTCTCAAGTGGATATAAAGGAGGGCAGTCAATAGGCGTCACCCTCCAAGCCCACTCCAATTTCATAGAGAAAACTCCAGGCCTTGCTGTGCTTTCCTGTGGCAAGGAAACTTCTTTTATTCCTCAGGTGGCACTTTGGCTCAGAACAGCCCTACCCCAGGGATTCACGGATTTGCAGCCCGATTGGTTGAGATCAGCCCTTATGGTTGTCTCATGGATGAAACCATCTGGGAAAAGAGCCATTCTTACCTGGGGACCATGGTGTCTTTCCCTAGTCTACACAGAAACACCATTCTTAGGGAGAGGAGCTGCTGGCGCTGGTGGCACAATCTCCTATTCTGAAGAGAAACATTTCGTTGTAAGTGGGTTGCATCAGCCTTGCCACATTTTCTCAACTGGCTATAAAGGAGGGCAGTCAGTAGGCCTCACCCTTCAAGCCGACTCCAATTTCATTGAGAAATCAACAGGCCTCGGTGTGCTTTCCTGTGGCAGGAAATTTGCTTTCATTCCTTAGGTGGCCCTTTGGCTCAGAACAGCCCTCCCAGAAGGATTCAGGGATGTGCAGCCCGATTAGTTGAGATCAGCCCTTCTGGCTCTTTCATGGATGAAACCAACTTGGCAAAGAGCATTCTACGCTGGGGACCATGGTGTCTTTCCTTAGTCTACACAGAAACAGCACTCTGAGTGAGACGAGCTGCTGGCGTTTGGTAGCAAAATCTCCTATTCTGGAGCAAAACATTTCGTTGTAAGCGGGTTGCATCAGCCTTGTCACATTTTCTCAACTGGATATAAAGGAGGGCAGTCAATAGGCGTCACCCTCCAAGCCCACTCCAATTTCATAGAGAAAACTCCAGGCCTTGCTGTGCTTTCCTGTGGCAAGGAAACTGCTTTCATTCCTCAGGTGACACTTTGGCTCAGACCTGCCCTACCCCAAGGATTCACGGATGTGCAGCACGATTAGTTGAGATCAGCCCTTCTGGTTCTCTCATGGATGAAACCATCTGGGCAAAGAGCCATTCTAAGCTGGGGACCATGGTGTCTTTCCCTAGTCTACACAGAAACAGCATTCTTAGGGAGACGAGCTGCTGGAGTTTGGTAGCAGAATCTCCTATTCTGAAGAGTAACACTTCGTTGTAAGCGGGTTGCATCAGCCTTGCCACATTTTATCAGTTGGCTATAAAGGAGGGCAGTCATTTAGCAGACTTACTTGAGACTCTGCTTCCCAGGTTGGAAACTTTGCTTTCATTCTTTAGGTGGTACATTGGCTCAGGACTGCCTTAACCCAAGTATTCAGGGATTTGCAGTCCAATTAGTTGAGATCGGCCTTTCTGGCTCTTTAATGGATGAAACCAACTGGGCAAAGAGACGTTCTAAGCTGGGGACCATGGTGTCTTTCCCTAGTCTACATAGAAATAGCACTCTGAGGGAGACGAGCTGCTGGCGTTTGGTAGCACAATCTCCTATTCTGCAGTGAAACATTTCGTTGTAAGCGGGATGCATCAGTCTTGCCACATTTTCTCAACTGGATATAAAGGAGGGCAGTCAATAGGCGTCACCCTCCAAGCCCACTCCAATTTCATAGAGAAAACTCCAGGCCTTGCTGTGCTTTCCTGTGGCAAGGAAACTGCTTTCATTCCTCAGGTGACACTTTGGCTCAGAACTGCCCTACCCCAAGCATTCACGGATGTGCAGCACGATTAGTTGATATCAGCCCTTCTGGTTCTCTCATGGATGAAACCATCAGGGCAAAGAGCCTTTCTAAGATGGGGACCATGGTGCCTTTCCCTAGTCTACACAGAAACAGCATTCTGAGGGAGAGGAGCTGCTGGCGTTTGGTAGCACAATATCCTATTCTGAAGAGAAACATTTCGTTGTAAGCGGGTTGCATCAGCCTTGCCACATTTTCTCAACTGGCTATAAAGGAGGGCAGTCAGTAGGCCTCACCCTTCAAGCCCACTCCTATTTCATAGAGAAATCAACAGGCCTCGGTGTGCTTTCCTGTGGCAGGAAATTTGCTTTCATTCCTTAGGTGGCCCTTTGGCTCAGAACAGCCCTCCCAGAAGGATTCCGGGATGTGCAGCCCGATTAGTTGAGATCAGCCCTTCTGGCTCTTTCATGGATGAGACCAACTGGGCAAAGAGCCGTTCTAAGCTGGGGACCATGGTGCCTTTCCCTAGTCTACACAGAAAGAGCACTCTGAGGGAGACGAGCTGGTGGCGTTTGGTAGTAAAATCTCCTATTCTGAAGAGAAACATTTCGTTGTAAGCGGGTTTCATCAGACTTGCCACATTTTCTCAACTGGCTATAAAGGAGGGCAGTCAGTTCGCCAGCTTATTTGAGGCCCTGCTTCCCAGGCTGGAAACTTTGCTTTCATTCCTTAGGTGGCACATTGCCTCAGGAGTGTCTACCCCAAGGATTCAGGGATGTGCAGCCCGATTAGTAGAGATCAGGTTTCTGGCTCTTTCATGGATGAAGCCAACTGGGCAAAGAGCCATTCTAAGCTCGGGACCATGCTGTCTTTCCTTAGACTGCACAGAAACAGCACTCTGAGTGAGAGGAGCTGCTGGCGTTTGGTAGCAAAATCTCCTATTGTGAAGAGAAACATTTCGTTGTAAGCGGGTTGCCTCAGCCTTGTCACATTTTCTCTACTGGATATAAAGGAGGGCAGTCAGTAGGCGTCACCTGTGAAGCCCACTCCAATTTCATAGAGAAAACGCCAAGCCTTGGTGTACTTTCCTGTGGCAAGGAAACTGCTTTCATTCCTTAGGTTGCACCTTGGCTCAGAACTGCCCTATCCCAAGGATTCAGGGATGTGCAGCCCGATTAGTTGAGATCAGCCCTTCTGGCTCTTCCATGGATGAAACCAACTGAGCAAAGAGCCGTTCTAAGCTGGGGACCATGGTGTCTTTCCTTAATCTACACAGAAACAGCATTCTGAGTGAGACGAGCTGCTGGCGTTTGGTAGCAAAATCTCCTATTCTGGAGAGAAACATTTCATTGTAAGCGGGTGGCATCAGCCTTGTCACATTTTCTCAAGTGGATATAAAGGAGGGCAGTCAATAGGCGTCACCCTCCAAGCCATTCCAATTTCATAGAGAAAACTCCAGGCCTTGCTGTGCTTTCCTGTGGTAAGGAAACTGCTTTCATTCCTCAGGTGGCACTTTGGCTCAGAACTGCCCTACCCCAAGGATTCATGGATGTGCAGCCCGATTGGTTGAGATCAGCCCTGCTGGTTCTCTCATGGATGAAACCATCTGGGCAAAGAGCCATTCTAAGCTGGGGACCATGGTGTCTTTCCCTAGTCTACACAGAAACAGCATTCTTAGGGAGACGAGCTGCTGGCGTTGGTAGCACAATCTCCTATTCTGAAGAGAAACATATCGTTGTAAGTGGGTTGCATCAGCCTTGCCACATTTTCTCAACTGGCTATAAAGGAGGGCAGTCAGTTGGCGGAATTACTTTAGGCACTGCTTCCAAGGCTGGAAACTTTGCTTTCATTCCTTAGGTGGCACACTGTCTCAGTAGTGCCAACCCCAAGGATTCAGGGATGTGCAGCCTGTATAGTTGAGATCAGCCATTCTGGTTCTCTCATGGATGAAACCATCTGGGCAAAGAGCCGTTCTAAGCTGCGGACCATGGTGTCTTTCCCTACTCTACACAGAAACAGCACCCTGAGGGAGACGACCTGCTGGCGTTTGACAGCAAAATCTCCTATTCTGAAGAGAAACATTTCGTTGTAATAGGGTTCCATCAACCTTGCCACATTTTCTCAAATGGCTATAAAGTAGGGCAGTCATTTAGCAGACTTACTTGAGACACTGCTTCCCAGGCTGGAAACTTTGCTTTCATTCCTTAGGTGGCACTTCGGCTCGGAATGCCTACCCCAAGGATTCAGGTATGTGCAGCCCGATTAGTAGCGATCAGCCCTTCTTGCTCTTTCATGGATGAAATCAACTGGGCAAGAGCCGTTCTAAGCTGGGGACCTTCGGGTCTTTCCCTAGTCTACACAGAAACAGCACTCTGAGGGAGACGAGCTGCTGGCGTTTGATAGCAAAATCTCCTATTCTGAAGAGAAACATTTCGTTGTAATAGGATTCCATCAACCTTGCCACATTTTCTCAAATGGCTATAAAGGAGGGCAGTCTTTTAGCAGACTTACTTCAGGCCCTGCTTCCCAGGCTGTAAACTTTGCTTTCATTCCTTAGGTGGCACATTGGCTCAGGACTGCCCTACCCCAAGTATTCAGGGATTTGTAGCCCGATTATTTGAGATCAGCCCTTCTGGCTCTTTCATGGATGAAACCAACTGGGCAAAGAGCCGTTCTAAGCTGGGGACCATAGTGTCTTTCCCTAGTTTACACAGAACAGCACGCTGAGGGAGACGAGCTGTTGGCGTTTGAAAGAAAAATCTCCTATTCTGAAGAGAAACATTTCGTTGTAAGCGGGTTGCATCAGTCTTTCCACATTTTCTCAACTGGCTATAAATGAGGGCAGTCAGTAGGCCTCACCCTTCAAGCCCACTCCAATTTCATAGAGAAATCAACATGCCTCGGTGTGCTTTCCTGTGGCAGGAAATTTGCTTTCATTCCTTAGGTGGCCCTTTGGCTCAGAACAGCCCTCCCAGAAGGATTCAGGGATATTCAGCCCGATTAGTTGAGATCAGCCCTTCTCTCACTTTCATGGATGAAACCAACTGGGCAAAGAGCCGTTCTAAGCTGGGGACCATGGTGTCTTTCCCTAGTCTACACTGAAACAGCACCCTGAGGGAGACGAGCTGCTGGCGTTTGGTAGCAAAATCTCCTATTCTGAAGAGAAACATTTCGTTGTAAGCGGGTTGCATCAGCCTTTCCACATTTTCTCAACTGGCTCTAAAGGAGGGCAGTCAGTTGGCAGACTTACTTGAGGCACTGCTTCCAAGGCTGGAAACTTTGCTTTCATTCCTTAGGTGGCACACTGACTCAGTAATGCCTACCCCAAGGATTCAGATATGTGCAGCCTGTATACTTGAGATCAGCCCTTCTGGTTCTCTGATGGATGAAACCATCTGGGCAAAGAGCCGTTCTAAGCTGGGGACTATGGTGTCTTTCCCTAGTCTACACAGAAACAGCATCCTGAGGGAGACGAGCTGCTGGCGTTTGATAGCAAAATCTCCTATTCTGAAGAGAAATATTTCGTTGTAAGAGGGTTCCATCAGCCTTGCCACATTTTCTCAAATGGCTATAAAGTAGGGCAGTCATTTAGCAGACTTACTTGAGACCCCGCTTCCCAGGCTGGAAACTTTGCTTTCATTCCTTAGGTGGCACATTGTCTCAGGAGTGCCTACCCCAAGGATTCAGGATGTGCAGCCCGATTAGTAGAGATCAGCCCTTCTGGCTATTTAATGGATGAAATCAACTGGGCAAAGAGCCGTTCTAAGCTGGGGACCATGGTGTCTTTCCCTAGTCTACATAGAAATAGCACTCTGAGGGAGACGAGCTGCTGGCGTTTGGTAGCACAATCTCCTATTCTGCAGTGAAACATTTCGTTGTAAGCGGGATGCATCAGTCTTGCCACATTTTCTCAACTGGATATAAAGGAGGGCAGTCAATAGGCGTCACCCTCCAAGCCCACTCCAATTTCATAGAGAAAACTCCAGGCCTTGCTGTGCTTTCCTGTGGCAAGGAAACTGCTTTCATTCCTCAGGTGACACTTTGGCTCAGAACTGCCCTACCCCAAGCATTCACGGATGTGCAGCACGATTAGTTGAGATCAGCCCTTCTGGTTCTCTCATGGATGAAACCATCTGGGCAAAGAGCCGTTCTAAGATGGGGACCATGGTGCCTTTCCCTAGTCTACACAGAAACAGCATTCTGAGGGAGAGGAGCTGCTGGCGTTTGGTAGCACAATATCCTATTCTGAAGAGAAACATTTCGTTGTAAGCGGGTTGCATCAGCCTTGCCACATTTTCTCAACTGGCTATAAAGGAGGGCAGTCAGTAGGCCTCACCCTTCAAGCCCACTCCTATTTCATAGAGAAATCAACAGGCCTCGGTGTGCTTTCCTGTGGCAGGAAATTTGCTTTCATTCCTTAGGTGGCCCTTTGGCTCAGAACAGCCCTCCCAGAAGGATTCCGGGATGTGCAGCCCGATTAGTTGAGATCAGCCCTTCTGGCTCTTTCATGGATGAGACCAACTGGGCAAAGAGCCGTTCTAAGCTGGGGACCATGGTGTCTTTCCCTAGTCTACACAGAAACAGCACTCTGAGGGAGACGAGCTGGTGGCGTTTGGTAGTAAAATCTCCTATTCTGAAGAGAAACATTTCGTTGTAAGAGGGTTTCATCAGACTTGCCACATTTTCTCAACTGGCTATAAAGGAGGGCAGTCAGTTCGCAGGCTTATTTGAGGCCCTGCTTCCCAGGCTGGAAACTTTGCTTTCATTCCTTAGGTGGCACATTGTCTCAGGAGTGCCTACCCCAAGGATTCAGGATGTGCAGCCCGATTAGTAGAGATCAGCCCTTCTGGCTATTTAATGGATGAAATCAACTGGGCAAAGAGCTGTTCTAAGCTGGGGACCATGGTGTCTTTCCCTAGTCTACACAGAAACAGCACCCTGAGGGAGACGAGCTGCTGGCGTTTGGTAGCACAATCTCCTATTCTGAAGAGAAACAATTCGTTGTAACCGGGTTGCATTAGCCTTGCCACATTTTCTCAACTGGCTATAAAGGAGGGCAGTCAGGAGGCCTCACCCTTCAAACCCACTTCAATTTCATAGAGAAATCAAGAGGCCTCGGTGTGCTTTCCTGTGGCAGGAGATTTGCTTTCATTCCTTAGGTTGCCCTTTGGCTCAGAACAGCCCTCCCAGAAGGATTCAGGGATGTGCAGCCCGATTAGTTTAGATCAGCCCTTCTGGCTCTTTCATGGATGAAACCAACTGGGCAAAGAGCCGTTTTAAGCTGGGGACCATGTTGTCTTTCCCTAGTTTACACAGAAACAGCACCCTGAGGGAGAAGAGCTGCTGGCGTTTGGTAGCAAAATCTCCTATTCTGAAGAGAAACATTTCGTTGTAAGCAGGTTGCATCAGCCTTGTCACATTTTCTCAATTGGCTATAAAGGAGGGCACTCAGCTGACAGACTTACTTCGGGCACTGCTTCCCAGGCCTGAAACTTTGCTTTCATTCCTTAGGTGGCACATTGGCTCAGGAGTGCCTACCAAAAGGATTCAGGGATGTGCAGCCCGCTTAGTAGAGGTCAGCCCTTCTCTCTCTTTCATAGATGAAACCAACGGACAAAGAGCCGTTTTAAGCTGGGGACCTTCGTGTCTTTCCCTAGTCTACACAGAAACAGTACTCTGAGGGAGACGAGCTGCTGGTGTTTGATAGCAAAATCTCCTATTCTGAAGAGAAACATTTCGTTGTAAGCGGGTTGCATCAGCCTTGTCACATTTTCTCAAGTGGATATAAAGGAGGGCAGTCAATAGGCGTCACCCTCCAAGCCCACTCCAATTTCATAGAGAAAACTCCAGGCCTTGCTGTGCTTTCCTGTGGCAAGGAAACTTCTTTTATTCCTCAGGTGGCACTTTGGCTCAGAACAGCCCTACCCCAGGGATTCACGGATTTGCAGCCCGATTGGTTGAGATCAGCCCTTATGGTTGTCTCATGGATGAAACCATCTGGGAAAAGAGCCATTCTTACCTGGGGACAATGGTGTCTTTCCCTAGTCTACACAGAAACACCATTCTTAGGGAGAGGAGCTGCTGGCGCTGGTGGCACAATCTCCTATTCTGAAGAGAAACATTTCATTGTAAGTGGGTTGCATCAGCCTTGCCACATTTTCTCAACTGGCTATAAAGGAGGGCAGTCAGTAGGCCTCACCCTTCAAGCCGACTCCAATTTCATTGAGAAATCAACAGGCCTCGGTGTGCTTTCCTGTGGCAGGAAATTTGCTTTCATTCCTTAGGTGGCCCTGTGGCTCAGAACAGCCCTCCCAGAAGGATTCAGGGATGTGCAGCCCGATTAGTTGAGATCAGCCCTTCTGGCTCTTTCATGGATGAAACCAAGTTGGCAAAGAGCATTCTACGCTGGGGACCATGGTGTCTTTCCTTAGTCTACACAGAAACAGCACTCTGAGTGAGACGAGCTGCTGGCGTTTGGTAGCAAAATCTCCTATTCTGGAGCAAAACATTTCGTTGTAAGCGGGTTGCATCAGCCTTGTCACATTTTCTCAACTGGATATAAAGGAGGGCAGTCAATAGGCGTCACCCTCCAAGCCCACTCCAATTTCATAGAGAAAACTCCAGGCCTTGCTGTGCTTTCCTGTGGCAAGGAAACTGCTTTCATTCCTCAGGTGACACTTTGGCTCAGACCTGCCCTACCCCAAGGATTCACGGATGTGCAGCACGATTAGTTGAGATCAGCCCTTCTGGTTCTCTCATGGATGAAACCATCTGGGCAAAGAGCCATTCTAAGCTGGGGACCATGGTGTCTTTCCCTAGTCTACACAGAAACAGCATTCTTAGGGAGACGAGCTGCTGGAGTTTGGTAGCAGAATCTCCTATTCTGAAGAGTAACACTTCGTTGTAAGCGGGTTGCATCAGCCTTGCCACATTTTATCAGTTGGCTATAAAGGAGGGCAGTCATTTAGCAGACTTACTTGAGACTCTGCTTCCCAGGCTGGAAACTTTGCTTTCATTCCTTAGGTGGCACATTGGCTCAGGACTGCCTTAACCCAAGTATTCAGGGATTTGCAGTCCGATTAGTTGAGATCGGCCTTTCTGGCTCTTTAATGGATGAAACCAACTGGGCAAAGAGACGTTCTAAGCTGGGGACCATGGTGTCTTTCCCTAGTCTACATAGAAATAGCACTCTGAGGGAGACGAGCTGCTGGCGTTTGGTAGCACAATCTCCTATTCTGCAGTGAAACATTTCATTGTAAGCGGGATGCATCAGTCTTGCCACATTTTCTCAACTGGATATAAAGGAGGGCAGTCAATAGGCGTCACCCTCCAAGCCCACTCCAATTTCATAGAGAAAACTCCAGGCCTTGCTGTGCTTTCCTGTGGCAAGGAAACTGCTTTCATTCCTCAGGTGACACTTTGGCTCAGAACTGCCCTACCCCAAGCATTCACGGATGTGCAGCACGATTAGTTGAGATCAGCCCTTCTGGTTCTCTCATGGATGAAACCATCTGGGCAAAGAGCCGTTCTAAGATGGGGACCATGGTGCCTTTCCCTAGTCTACACAGAAACAGCATTCTGAGGGAGAGGAGCTGCTGGCGTTTGGTAGCACAATATCCTATTCTGAAGAGAAACATTTCGTTGTAAGCGGGTTGCATCAGCCTTGCCACATTTTCTCAACTGGCTATAAAGGAGGGCAGTCAGTAGGCCTCACCCTTCAAGCCCACTCCTATTTCATAGAGAAATCAACAGGCCTCGGTGTGCTTTCCTGTGGCAGGAAATTTGCTTTCATTCCTTAGGTGGCCCTTTGGCTCAGAACAGCCCTCCCAGAAGGATTCCGGGATGTGCAGCCCGATTAGTTGAGATCAGCCCTTCTGGCTCTTTCATGGATGAGACCAACTGGGCAAAGAGCCGTTCTAAGATGGGGACCATGGTGTCTTTCCCTAGTCTACACAGAAACAGCACTCTGAGGGAGACGAGCTGGTGGCGTTTGGTAGTAAAATCTCCTATTCTGAAGAGAAACATTTCGTTGTAAGCGGGTTTCATCAGACTTGCCACATTTTCTCAACTGGCTATAAAGGAGGGCAGTCAGTTCGCAGGCTTATTTGAGGCCCTGCTTCCCAGGCTGGAAACTTTGCTTTCATTCCTTAGGTGGCACATTGCCTCAGGAGTGTCTACCCCAAGGATTCAGGGATGTGCAGCCCGATTAGTAGAGATCAGGTTTCTGGATCTTTCATGGATGAAGCCAACTGGGCAAAGAGCCATTCTAAGCTCGGGACCATGCTGTCTTTCCTTAGACTGCACAGAAACAGCACTCTGAGTGAGAGGAGCTGCTGGCGTTTGGTAGCAAAATCTCCTATTGTGAAGAGAAACATTTCGTTGTAAGCGGGTTGCCTCAGCCTTGTCACATTTTCTCAACTGGATATAAAGGAGGGCAGTCAGTAGGCGTCACCTTTGAAACCCACTCCAATTTCATAGAGAAAATGCCAGGCCTTGGTGTGCTTTCCTGTGGCAAGGAAACTGCTTTCATTCCTTAGGTTGCACCTTGGCTCAGAACTGCCCTATCCCAAGGATTCAGGGATGTGCAGCCCGATTAGTTGAGATCAGCCCTTCTGGCTCTTCCATGGATGAAACCAACTGAGCAAAGAGCCGTTCTAAGCTGGGGACCATGGTGTCTTTCCTTAATCTACACAGAAACAGCATTCTGAGTGAGACGAGCTGCTGGCGTTTGGTAGCAAAATCTCCTATTCTGGAGAGAAACATTTCATTGTAAGCGGGTGGCATCAGCCTTGTCACATTTTCTCAAGTGGATATAAAGGAGGGCAGTCAATAGGCGTCACCCTCCAAGCCATTCCAATTTCATAGAGAAAACTCCAGGCCTTGCTGTGCTTTCCTGTGGTAAGGAAACTGCTTTCATTCCTCAGGTGGCACTTTGGTTCAGAACTGCCCTACCCCAAGGATTCATGGATGTGCAGCCCGATTGGTTGAGATCAGCCCTTCTGGTTCTCTCATGGATGAAACCATCTGGGCAAAGAGCCATTCTAAGCTGCGGACCATGGTGTCTTTCCCTAGTCTACACAGAAACAGCATTCTTAGGGAGACGAGCTGCTGGCGTTGGTAGCACAATCTCCTATTCTGAAGAGAAACATATCGTTGTAAGTGGGTTGCATCAGCCTTGCCACATTTTCTCAACTGGCTATAAAGGAGGGCAGTCAGTTGGCGGAATTACTTTAGGCACTGCTTCCAAGGCTGGAAACTTTGCTTTCATTCCTTAGGTGGCACACTGGCTCAGTAGTGCCAACCCCAAGGATTCAGGGATGTGCAGCCTGTATAGTTGAGATCAGCCATTCTGGTTCTCTCATGGATGAAACCATCTGGGCAAAGAGCCGTTCTAAGCTGCGGACCATGGTGTCTTTCCCTACTCTACACAGAAACAGCACCCTGAGGGAGACGACCTGCTGGCGTTTGACAGCAAAATCTCCTATTCTGAAGAGAAACATTTCGTTGTAATAGGGTTCCATCAACCTTGCCACATTTTCTCAAATGGCTATAAAGTAGGGCAGTCATTTAGCAGACTTACTTGAGACACTGCTTCCCAGGCTGGAAACTTTGCTTTCATTCCTTAGGTGGCACTTCGGCTCGGAATGCCTACCCCAAGGATTCAGGTATGTGCAGCCCGATTAGTAGCGATCAGCCCTTCTTGCTCTTTCATGGATGAAAGCAACTGGGCAAGAGCCGTTCTAAGCTGGGGACCTTCGGGTCTTTCCCTAGTCTACACAGAAACAGCACTCTGAGGGAGACGAGCTGCTGGCGTTTGATAGCAAAATCTCCTATTCTGAAGAGAAACATTTCGTTGTAATAGGGTTCCATCAACCTTGCCACATTTTCTCAAATGGCTATAAAGGAGGGCAGTCTTTTAGCAGACTTACTTCAGGCCCTGCTTCCCAGGCTGTAAACTTTGCTTTCATTCCTTAGGTGGCACATTGGCTCAGGACTGCCCTACCCCAAGTATTCAGGGATTTGTAGCCCGATTATTTGAGATCAGCCCTTCTGGCTCTTTCATGGATGAAACCAACTGGGCAAAGAGCCGTTCTAAGCTGGGGACCATAGTGTCTTTCCCTAGTTTACACAGAACAGCACGCTGAGGGAGACGAGCTGTTGGCATTTGAAAGAAAAATCTCCTATTCTGAAGAGAAACATTTCGTTGTAAGCGGGTTGCATCAGTCTTTCCACATTTTCTCAACTGGCTATAAATGAGGGCAGTCAGTAGGCCTCACCCTTCAAGCCCACTCCAATTTCATAGAGAAATCAACATGCCTCGGTGTGCTTTCCTGTGGCAGGAAATTTGCTTTCATTCCTTAGGTGGCCCTTTGGCTCAGAACAGCCCTCCCAGAAGGATTCAGGGATATTCAGCCCGATTAGTTGAGATCAGCCCTTCTCTCACTTTCATGGATGAAACCAACTGGGCAAAGAGCCGTTCTAAGCTGGGGACCATGGTGTCTTTCCATAGTCTACACTGAAACAGCACCCTGAGGGAGACGAGCTGCTGGCGTTTGGTAGCAAAATCTCCTATTCTGAAGAGAAACATTTCGTTGTAAGCGGGTTGCATCAGCCTTTCCACATTTTCTCAACTGGCTCTAAAGGAGGGCAGTCAGTTGGCAGACTTACTTGAGGCACTGCTTCCAAGGCTGGAAACTTTGCTTTCATTCCTTAGGTGGCACACTGACTCAGTAATGCCTACCCCAAGGATTCAGATATGTGCAGCCTGTATACTTGAGATCAGCCCTTCTGGTTCTCTGATGGATGAAACCATCTGGGCAAAGAGCCGTTCTAAGCTGGGGACTATGGTGTCTTTCCCTAGTCTACACAGAAACAGCATCCTGAGGGAGACGAGCTGCTGGCGTTTGATAGCAAAATCTCCTATTCTGAAGAGAAATATTTCGTTGTAAGAGGGTTCCATCAGCCTTGCCACATTTTCTCAAATGGCTATAAAGTAGGGCAGTCATTTAGCAGACTTACTTGAGACCCCGCTTCCCAGGCTGGAAACTTTGCTTTCATTCCTTAGGTGGCACATTGTCTCAGGAGTGCCTACCCCAAGGATTCAGGATGTGCAGCCCGATTAGTAGAGATCAGCCCTTCTGGCTATTTAATGGATGAAATCAACTGGGCAAAGAGCCGTTCTAAGCTGGGGACCATGGTGTCTTTCCCTAGTCTACACAGAAACAGCACCCTGAGGGAGACGAGCTGCTGGCGTTTGGTAGCACAATCTCCTATTCTGAAGAGAAACATTTCGTTGTAAGCGGGTTGCATTAGCCTTGCCACATTTTCTCAACTGGCTATAAAGGAGGGCAGTCAGTAGGCCTCACCCTTCAAACCCACTTCAATTTCATAGAGAAATCAAGAGGCATCGGTGTGCTTTCCTGTGGCAGGAGAATTGCTTTCATTCCTTAGGTTGCCCTTTGGCTCAGAACAGCCCTCCCAGAAGGATTCAGGGATGTGCAGCCCGATTAGTTGAGATCAGCCCTTCTGGCTCTTTCATGGATGAAACCAACTGGGCAAAGAGCCGTTTTAAGCTGGGGACCATGTTGTCTTTCCCTAGTTTACACAGAAACAGCACCCTGAGGGAGAAGAGCTGCTGGCGTTTGGTAGCAAAATCTCCTATTCTGAAGAGAAACATTTCGTTGTAAGCAGGTTGCATCAACCTTGTCACATTTTCTCAATTGGCTATAAAGGAGGGCACTCAGCTGACAGACTTACTTCGGGCACTGCTTCCCAGGCCTGAAACTTTGCTTTCATTCCTTAGGTGGCACATTGGCTCAGGAGTGCCTACCAAAAGGATTCAGGGATGTGCAGCCCGCTTAGTAGAGGTCAGCCCTTCTCTCTCTTTCATAGATGAAACCAACGGACAAAGAGCCGTTTTAAGCTGGGGACCTTCGTGTCTTTCCCTAGTCTACACAGAAACAGTACTCTGAGGGAGACGAGATGCTGGTGTTTGATAGCAAAATCTCCTATTCTGAAGAGAAACATTTCGTTGTAAGCGGGTTGCATCAGCCTTGTCTCATTTTCTCAAGTGGATAAAAAGGAGGGCAGTCAATAGGCGTCACCCTCCAAGCCCACTCCAATTTCATAGAGAAAACTCCAGGCCTTGCTGTGCTTTCCTGTGGCAAGGAAACTTCTTTTATTCCTCAGGTGGCACTTTGGCTCAGAACAGCCCTACCCCAGGGATTCACGGATTTGCAGCCCGATTGGTTGAGATCAGCCCTTATGGTTGTCTCATGGATGAAACCATCTGGGAAAAGAGCCATTCTTACCTGGGGACCATGGTGTCTTTCCCTAGTCTACACAGAAACACCATTCTTAGGGAGAGGAGCTGCTGGCGCTGGTGGCACAATCTCCTATTCTGAAGAGAAACATTTCGTTGTAAGTGGGTTGCGTCAGCCTTGCCACATTTTCTCAACTGGGTATAAAGGAGGGCAGTCAGTAGGCCTCACCCTTCAAGCCGACTCCAATTTCATTGAGAAATCAACAGGCCTCGGTGTGCTTTCCTGTGGCAGGAAATTTGCTTTCATTCCTTAGGTGGCCCTTTGGCTCAGAACAGCCCTCCCAGAAGGATTCAGGGATGTGCAGCCCGATTAGTTGAGATCAGCCCTTCTGGCTCTTTCATGGATGAAACCAAGTTGGCAAAGAGCATTCTACGCTGGGGACCATGGTGTCTTTCCTTAGTCTACACAGAAACAGCACTCTGAGTGAGACGAGCTGCTGGCGTTTGGTAGCAAAATCTCCTATTCTGGAGCAAAACATTTCGTTGTAAGCGGGTTGCATCAGCCTTGTCACATTTTCTCAACTGGATATAAAGGAGGGCAGTCAATAGGCGTCACCCTCCAAGCCCACTCCAATTTCATAGAGAAAACTCCAGGCCTTGCTGTGCTTTCCTGTGGCAAGGAAACTGCTTTCATTCCTCAGGTGACACTTTGGCTCAGACCTGCTCTACCCCAAGGATTCACGGATGTGCAGCACGATTAGTTGAGATCAGCCCTTCTGGTTCTCTCATGGATGAAACCATCTGGGCAAAGAGCCATTCTAAGCTGGGGACCATGGTGTCTTTCCCTAGTCTACACAGAAACAGCATTCTTAGGGAGACGAGCTGCTGGAGTTTGGTAGCAGAATCTCCTATTCTGAAGAGTAACACTTCGTTGTAAGCGGGTTGCATCAGCCTTGCCACATTTTATCAGTTGGCTATAAAGGAGGGCAGTCATTTAGCAGACTTACTTGAGACTCTGCTTCCCAGGCTGGAAACTTTGCTTTCATTCCTTAGGTGGCACATTGGCTCAGGACTGCCTTAACCCAAGTATTCAGGGATTTGCAGTCCGATTAGTTGAGATCGGCCTTTCTGGCTCTTTAATGGATGAAACCAACTGGGCAAAGAGACGTTCTAAGCTGGGGACCATGGTGTCTTTCCCTAGTCTACATAGAAATAGCACTCTGAGGGAGACGAGCTGCTGGCGTTTGGTAGCACAATCTCCTATTCTGCAGTGAAACATTTCATTGTAAGCGGGATGCATCAGTCTTGCCACATTTTCTCAACTGGATATAAAGGAGGGCAGTCAATAGGCGTCACCCTCCAAGCCCACTCCAATTTCATAGAGAAAACTCCAGGCCTTGCTGTGCTTTCCTGTGGCAAGGAAACTGCTTTCATTCCTCAGGTGACACTTTGGCTCAGAACTGCCCTACCCCAAGCATTCACGGATGTGCAGCACGATTAGTTGAGATCAGCCCTTCTGGTTCTCTCATGGATGAAACCATCTGGGCAAAGAGCCGTTCTAAGATGGGGACCTTGGTGCCTTTCCCTAGTCTACACAGAAACAGCATTCTGAGGGAGAGGAGCTGCTGGCGTTTGGTAGCGCAATATCCTATTCTGAAGAGAAACATTTCGTTGTAAGCGGGTTGCATCAGCCTTGCCACATTTTCTCAACTGGCTATAAAGGAGGGCAGTCAGTAGGCCTCACCCTTCAAGCCCACTCCTATTTCATAGAGAAATCAACAGGCCTCGGTGTGCTTTCCTGTGGCAGGAAATTTGCTTTCATTCCTTAGGTGGCCCTTTGGCTCAGAACAGCCCTCCCAGAAGGATTCCGGGATGTGCAGCCCGATTAGTTGAGATCAGCCCTTCTGGCTCTTTCATGGATGAGACCAACTGGGCAAAGAGCCGTTCTAAGCTGGGGACCATGGTGTCTTTCCCTA
This sequence comes from Balaenoptera physalus, assembly GCF_965194825.1. Taxonomy (NCBI): domain Eukaryota; kingdom Metazoa; phylum Chordata; class Mammalia; order Artiodactyla; family Balaenopteridae; genus Balaenoptera; species Balaenoptera physalus. Next base: position 193,703 of record NW_028125445.1, on the reverse strand, counting down.
GTCTACACAGAAACAGCACTCTGAGGGAGACGAGCTGGTGGCGTTTGGTAGTAAAATCTCCTATTCTGAAGAGAAACATTTCGTTGTAAGCGGGTTTCATCAGACTTGCCACATTTTCTCAACTGGCTATAAAGGAGGGCAGTCAGTTCGCCAGCTTATTTGAGGCCCTGCTTCCCAGGCTGGAAACTTTGCTTTCATTCCTTAGGTGGCACATTGCCTCAGGAGTGTCTACCCCAAGGATTCAGGGATGTGCAGCCCGATTAGTAGAGATCAGGTTTCTGGATCTTTCATGAATGAAGCCAACTGGGCAAAGAGCCATTCTAAGCTCGGGACCATGCTGTCTTTCCTTAGACTGCACAGAAACAGCACTCTGAGTGAGAGGAGCTGCTGGCGTTTGGTAGCAAAATCTCCTATTGTGAAGAGAAACATTTCGTTGTAAGCGGGTTGCCTCAGCCTTGTCACATTTTCTCAACTGGATATAAAGGAGGGCAGTCAGTAGGCGTCACCTTTGAAACCCACTCCAATTTCATAGAGAAAATGCCAGGCCTTGGTGTGCTTTCCTGTGGCAAGGAAACTGCTTTCATTCCTTAGGTTGCACCTTGGCTCAGAACTGCTCTATCCCAAGGATTCAGGGATGTGCAGCCCGATTAGTTGAGATCAGCCCTTCTGGCTCTTCCATGGATGAAACCAACTGAGCAAAGAGCCGTTCTAAGCTGGGGACCATGGTGTCTTTCCTTAATCTACACAGAAACAGCATTCTGAGTGAGACGAGCTGCTGGCGTTTGGTAGCAAAATCTCCTATTCTGGAGAGAAACATTTCATTGTAAGCGGGTGGCATCAGCCTTGTCACATTTTCTCAAGTGGATATAAAGGAGGGCAGTCAATAGGCGTCACCCTCCAAGCCATTCCAATTTCATAGAGAAAACTCCAGGCCTTGCTGTGCTTTCCTGTGGTAAGGAAACTGCTTTCATTCCTCAGGTGGCACTTTGGCTCAGAACTGCCCTACCCCAAGGATTCATGGATGTGCAGCCCGATTGGTTGAGATCAGCCCTGCTGGTTCTCTCATGGATGAAACCATCTGGGCAAAGAGCCATTCTAAGCTGGGGACCATGGTGTCTTTCCCTAGTCTACACAGAAACAGCATTCTTAGGGAGACGAGCTGCTGGCGTTGGTAGCACAATCTCCTATTCTGAAGAGAAACATATCGTTGTAAGTGGGTTGCATCAGCCTTGCCACATTTTCTCAACTGGCTATAAAGGAGGGCAGTCAGTTGGCGGAATTACTTTAGGCACTGCTTCCAAGGCTGGAAACTTTGCTTTCATTCCTTAGGTGGCACACTGTCTCAGTAGTGCCAACCCCAAGGATTCAGGGATGTGCAGCCTGTATAGTTGAGATCAGCCATTCTGGTTCTCTCATGGATGAAACCATCTGGGCAAAGAGCCGTTCTAAGCTGCGGACCATGGTGTCTTTCCCTACTCTACACAGAAACAGCACCCTGAGGGAGACGACCTGCTGGCGTTTGACAGCAAAATCTCCTATTCTGAAGAGAAACATTTCGTTGTAATAGGGTTCCATCAACCTTGCCACATTTTCTCAAATGGCTATAAAGTAGGGCAGTCATTTAGCAGACTTACTTGAGACACTGCTTCCCAGGCTGGAAACTTTGCTTTCATTCCTTAGGTGGCACTTCGGCTCGGAATGCCTACCCCAAGGATTCAGGTATGTGCAGCCCGATTAGTAGCGATCAGCCCTTCTTGCTCTTTCATGGATGAAATCAACTGGGCAAGAGCCGTTCTAAGCTGGGGACCTTCGGGTCTTTCCCTAGTCTACACAGAAACAGCACTCTGAGGGAGACGAGCTGCTGGCGTTTGATAGCAAAATCTCCTATTCTGAAGAGAAACATTTCGTTGTAATAGGGTTCCATCAACCTTGCCACATTTTCTCAAATGGCTATAAAGGAGGGCAGTCTTTTAGCAGACTTACTTCAGGCCCTGCTTCCCAGGCTGTAAACATTGCTTTCATTCCTTAGGTGGCACATTGGCTCAGGACTGCCCTACCCCAAGTATTCAGGGATTTGTAGCCCGATTATTTGAGATCAGCCCTTCTGGCTCTTTCATGGATGAAACCAACTGGGCAAAGAGCCGTTCTAAGCTGGGGACCATAGTGTCTTTCCCTAGTTTACACAGAACAGCACGCTGAGGGAGACGAGCTGTTGGCGTTTGAAAGAAAAATCTCCTATTCTGAAGAGAAACATTTCGTTGTAAGCGGGTTGCATCAGTCTTTCCACATTTTCTCAACTGGCTATAAATGAGGGCAGTCAGTAGGCCTCACCCTTCAAGCCCACTCCAATTTCATAGAGAAATCAACATGCCTCGGTGTGCTTTCCTGTGGCAGGAAATTTGCTTTCATTCCTTAGGTGGCCCTTTGGCTCAGAACAGCCCTCCCAGAAGGATTCAGGGATATTCAGCCCGATTAGTTGAGATCAGCCCTTCTCTCACTTTCATGGATGAAACCAACTGGGCAAAGAGCCGTTCTAAGCTGGGGACCATGGTGTCTTTCCCTAGTCTACACTGAAACAGCACCCTGAGGGAGACGAGCTGCTGGCGTTTGGTAGCAAAATCTCCTATTCTGAAGAGAAACATTTCGTTGTAAGCGGGTTGCATCAGCCTTTCCACATTTTCTCAACTGGCTCTAAAGGAGGGCAGTCAGTTGGCAGACTTACTTGAGGCACTGCTTCCAAGGCTGGAAACTTTGCTTTCATTCCTTAGGTGGCACACTGACTCAGTAATGCCTACCCCAAGGATTCAGATATGTGCAGCCTGTATACTTGAGATCAGCCCTTCTGGTTCTCTGATGGATGAAACCATCTGGGCAAAGAGCCGTTCTAAGCTGGGGACTATGGTGTCTTTCCCTAGTCTACACAGAAACAGCATCCTGAGGGAGACGAGCTGCTGGCGTTTGATAGCAAAATCTCCTATTCTGAAGAGAAATATTTCGTTGTAAGAGGGTTCCATCAGCCTTGCCACATTTTCTCAAATGGCTATAAAGTAGGGCAGTCATTTAGCAGACTTACTTGAGACCCCGCTTCCCAGGCTGGAAACTTTGCTTTCATTCCTTAGGTGGCACATTGTCTCAGGAGTGCCTACCCCAAGGATTCAGGATGTGCAGCCCGATTAGTAGAGATCAGCCCTTCTGGCTATTTAATGGATGAAATCAACTGGGCAAAGAGCCGTTCTAAGCTGGGGACCATGGTGTCTTTCCCTAGTCTACACAGAAACAGCACCCTGAGGGAGACGAGCTGCTGGCGTTTGGTAGCACAATCTCCTATTCTGAAGAGAAACAATTCGTTGTAAGCGGGTTGCATTAGCCTTGCCACATTTTCTCAACTGGCTATAAAGGAGGGCAGTCAGTAGGCCTCACCCTTCAAACCCACTTCAATTTCATAGAGAAATCAAGAGGCCTCGGTGTGCTTTCCTGTGGCAGGAGATTTGCTTTCATTCCTTAGGTTGCCCTTTGGCTCAGAACAGCCCTCCCAGAAGGATTCAGGGATGTGCAGCCCGATTAGTTGAGATCAGCCCTTCTGGCTCTTTCATGGATGAAACCAACTGGGCAAAGAGCCGTTTTAAGCTGGGGACCATGTTGTCTTTCCCTAGTTTACACAGAAACAGCACCCTGAGGGAGAAGAGCTGCTGGCGTTTGGTAGCAAAATCTCCTATTCTGAAGAGAAACATTTCGTTGTAAGCAGGTTGCATCAGCCTTGTCACATTTTCTCAATTGGCTATAAAGGAGGGCACTCAGCTGACAGACTTACTTCGGGCACTGCTTCCCAGGCCTGAAACTTTGCTTTCATTCCTTAGGTGGCACATTGGCTCAGGAGTGCCTACCAAAAGGATTCAGGGATGTGCAGCCCGCTTAGTAGAGGTCAGCCCTTCTCTCTCTTTCATAGATGAAACCAACGGACAAAGAGCCGTTTTAAGCTGGGGACCTTCGTGTCTTTCCCTAGTCTACACAGAAACAGTACTCTGAGGGAGACGAGCTGCTGGTGTTTGATAGCAAAATCTCCTATTCTGAAGAGAAACATTTCGTTGTAAGCGGGTTGCATCAGCCTTGTCACATTTTCTCAAGTGGATATAAAGGAGGGCAGTCAATAGGCGTCACCCTCCAAGCCCACTCCAATTTCATAGAGAAAACTCCAGGCCTTGCTGTGCTTTCCTGTGGCAAGGAAACTTCTTTTATTCCTCAGGTGGCACTTTGGCTCAGAACAGCCCTACCCCAGGGATTCACGGATTTGCAGCCCGATTGGTTGAGATCAGCCCTTATGGTTGTCTCATGGATGAAACCATCTGGGAAAAGAGCCATTCTTACCTGGGGACCATGGTGTCTTTCCCTAGTCTACACAGAAACACCATTCTTAGGGAGAGGAGCTGCTGGCGCTGGTGGCACAATCTCCTATTCTGAAGAGAAACATTTCGTTGTAAGTGGGTTGCATCAGCCTTGCCACATTTTCTCAACTGGCTATAAAGGAGGGCAGTCAGTAGGCCACACCCTTCAAGCCGACTCCAATTTCATTGAGAAATCAACAGGCCTCGGTGTGCTTTCCTGTGGCAGGAAATTTGCTTTCATTCCTTAGGTGGCCCTTTGGCTCAGAACAGCCCTCCCAGAAGGATTCAGGGATGTGCAGCCCGATTAGTTGAGATCAGCCCTTCTGGCTCTTTCATGGATGAAACCAAGTTGGCAAAGAGCATTCTACGCTGGGGACCATGGTGTCTTTCCTTAGTCTACACAGAAACAGCACTCTGAGTGAGACGAGCTGCTGGCGTTTGGTAGCAAAATCTCCTATTCTGGAGCAAAACATTTCGTTGTAAGCGGGTTGCATCAGCCTTGTCACATTTTCTCAACTGGATATAAAGGAGGGCAGTCAATAGGCGTCACCCTCCAAGCCCACTCCAATTTCATAGAGAAAACTCCAGGCCTTGCTGTGCTTTCCTGTGGCAAGGAAACTGCTTTCATTCCTCAGGTGACACTTTGGCTCAGACCTGCCCTACCCCAAGGATTCACGGATGTGCAGCACGATTAGTTGAGATCAGCCCTTCTGGTTCTCTCATGGATGAAACCATCTGGGCAAAGAGCCATTCTAAGCTGGGGACCATGGTGTCTTTCCCTAGTCTACACAGAAACAGCATTCTTAGGGAGACGAGCTGCTGGAGTTTGGTAGCAGAATCTCCTATTCTGAAGAGTAACACTTCGTTGTAAGCGGGTTGCATCAGCCTTGCCACATTTTATCAGTTGGCTATAAAGGAGGGCAGTCATTTAGCAGACTTACTTGAGACTCTGCTTCCCAGGCTGGAAACTTTGCTTTCATTCTTTAGGTGGCACATTGGCTCAGGACTGCCTTAACCCAAGTATTCAGGGATTTGCAGTCCGATTAGTTGAGATCGGCCTTTCTGGCTCTTTAATGGATGAAACCAACTGGGCAAAGAGACGTTCTAAGCTGGGGACCATGGTGTCTTTCCCTAGTCTACATAGAAATAGCACTCTGAGGGAGACGAGCTGCTGGCGTTTGGTAGCACAATCTCCTATTCTGCAGTGAAACATTTCGTTGTAAGCGGGATGCATCAGTCTTGCCACATTTTCTCAACTGGATATAAAGGAGGGCAGTCAATAGGCGTCACCCTCCAAGCCCACTCCAATTTCATAGAGAAAACTCCAGGCCTTGCTGTGCTTTCCTGTGGCAAGGAAACTGCTTTCATTCCTCAGGTGACACTTTGGCTCAGAACTGCCCTACCCCAAGCATTCACGGATGTGCAGCACGATTAGTTGATATCAGCCCTTCTGGTTCTCTCATGGATGAAACCATCTGGGCAAAGAGCCTTTCTAAGATGGGGACCATGGTGCCTTTCCCTAGTCTACACAGAAACAGCATTCTGAGGGAGAGGAGCTGCTGGCGTTTGGTAGCACAATATCCTATTCTGAAGAGAAACATTTCGTTGTAAGCGGGTTGCATCAGCCTTGCCACATTTTCTCAACTGGCTATAAAGGAGGGCAGTCAGTAGGCCTCACCCTTCAAGCCCACTCCTATTTCATAGAGAAATCAACAGGCCTCGGTGTGCTTTCCTGTGGCAGGAAATTTGCTTTCATTCCTTAGGTGGCCCTTTGGCTCAGAACAGCCCTCCCAGAAGGATTCCGGGATGTGCAGCCCGATTAGTTGAGATCAGCCCTTCTGGCTCTTTCATGGATGAGACCAACTGGGCAAAGAGCCGTTCTAAGCTGGGGACCATGGTGTCTTTCCCTAGTCTACACAGAAACAGCACTCTGAGGGAGACGAGCTGGTGGCGTTTGGTAGTAAAATCTCCTATTCTGAAGAGAAACATTTCGTTGTAAGCGGGTTTCATCAGACTTGCCACATTTTCTCAACTGGCTATAAAGGAGGGCAGTCAGTTCGCCAGCTTATTTGAGGCCCTGCTTCCCAGGCTGGAAACTTTGCTTTCATTCCTTAGGTGGCACATTGCCTCAGGAGTGTCTACCCCAAGGATTCAGGGATGTGCAGCCCGATTAGTAGAGATCAGGTTTCTGGCTCTTTCATGGATGAAGCCAACTGGGCAAAGAGCCATTCTAAGCTCGGGACCATGCTGTCTTTCCTTAGACTGCACAGAAACAGCACTCTGAGTGAGAGGAGCTGCTGGCGTTTGGTAGCAAAATCTCCTATTGTGAAGAGAAACATTTCGTTGTAAGCGGGTTGCCTCAGCCTTGTCACATTTTCTCTACTGGATATAAAGGAGGGCAGTCAGTAGGCGTCACCTTTGAAGCCCACTCCAATTTCATAGAGAAAACGCCAGGCCTTGGTGTGCTTTCCTGTGGCAAGGAAACTGCTTTCATTCCTTAGGTTGCACCTTGGCTCAGAACTGCCCTATCCCAAGGATTCAGGGATGTGCAGACCGATTAGTTGAGATCAGCCCTTCTGGCTCTTCCATGGATGAAACCAACTGAGCAAAGAGCCGTTCTAAGCTGGGGACCATGGTGTCTTTCCTTAATCTACACAGAAACAGCATTCTGAGTGAGACGAGCTGCTGGCGTTTGGTAGCAAAATCTCCTATTCTGGAGAGAAACATTTCATTGTAAGCGGGTGGCATCAGCCTTGTCACATTTTCTCAAGTGGATATAAAGGAGGGCAGTCAATAGGCGTCACCCTCCAAGCCATTCCAATTTCATAGAGAAAACTCCAGGCCTTGCTGTGCTTTCCTGTGGTAAGGAAACTGCTTTCATTCCTCAGGTGGCACTTTGGCTCAGAACTGCCCTACCCCAAGGATTCATGGATGTGCAGCCCGATTGGTTGAGATCAGCCCTGCTGGTTCTCTCATGGATGAAACCATCTGGGAAAAGAGCCATTCTTACCTGGGGACCATGGTGTCTTTCCCTAGTCTACACAGAAACACCATTCTTAGGGAGAGGAGCTGCTGGCGCTGGTGGCACAATCTCCTATTCTGAAGAGAAACATTTCGTTGTAAGTGGGTTGCGTCAGCCTTGCCACATTTTCTCAACTGGGTATAAAGGAGGGCAGTCAGTAGGCCTCACCCTTCAAGCCGACTCCAATTTCATTGAGAAATCAACAGGCCTCGGTGTGCTTTCCTGTGGCAGGAAATTTGCTTTCATTCCTTAGGTGGCCCTTTGGCTCAGAACAGCCCTCCCAGAAGGATTCAGGGATGTGCAGCCCGATTAGTTGAGATCAGCCCTTCTGGCTCTTTCATGGATGAAACCAAGTTGGCAAAGAGCATTCTACGCTGGGGACCATGGTGTCTTTCCTTAGTCTACACAGAAACAGCACTCTGAGTGAGACGAGCTGCTGGCGTTTGGTAGCAAAATCTCCTATTCTGGAGCAAAACATTTCGTTGTAAGCGGGTTGCATCAGCCTTGTCACATTTTCTCAACTGGATATAAAGGAGGGCAGTCAATAGGCGTCACCCTCCAAGCCCACTCCAATTTCATAGAGAAAACTCCAGGCCTTGCTGTGCTTTCCTGTGGCAAGGAAACTGCTTTCATTCCTCAGGTGACACTTTGGCTCAGACCTGCTCTACCCCAAGGATTCACGGATGTGCAGCACGATTAGTTGAGATCAGCCCTTCTGGTTCTCTCATGGATGAAACCATCTGGGCAAAGAGCCATTCTAAGCTGGGGACCATGGTGTCTTTCCCTAGTCTACACAGAAACAGCATTCTTAGGGAGACGAGCTGCTGGAGTTTGGTAGCAGAATCTCCTATTCTGAAGAGTAACACTTCGTTGTAAGCGGGTTGCATCAGCCTTGCCACATTTTATCAGTTGGCTATAAAGGAGGGCAGTCATTTAGCAGACTTACTTGAGACTCTGCTTCCCAGGCTGGAAACTTTGCTTTCATTCCTTAGGTGGCACATTGGCTCAGGACTGCCTTAACCCAAGTATTCAGGGATTTGCAGTCCGATTAGTTGAGATCGGCCTTTCTGGCTCTTTAATGGATGAAACCAACTGGGCAAAGAGACGTTCTAAGCTGGGGACCATGGTGTCTTTCCCTAGTCTACATAGAAATAGCACTCTGAGGGAGACGAGCTGCTGGCGTTTGGTAGCACAATCTCCTATTCTGCAGTGAAACATTTCATTGTAAGCGGGATGCATCAGTCTTGCCACATTTTCTCAACTGGATATAAAGGAGGGCAGTCAATAGGCGTCACCCTCCAAGCCCACTCCAATTTCATAGAGAAAACTCCAGGCCTTGCTGTGCTTTCCTGTGGCAAGGAAACTGCTTTCATTCCTCAGGTGACACTTTGGCTCAGAACTGCCCTACCCCAAGCATTCACGGATGTGCAGCACGATTAGTTGAGATCAGCCCTTCTGGTTCTCTCATGGATGAAACCATCTGGGCAAAGAGCCGTTCTAAGATGGGGACCTTGGTGCCTTTCCCTAGTCTACACAGAAACAGCATTCTGAGGGAGAGGAGCTGCTGGCGTTTGGTAGCGCAATATCCTATTCTGAAGAGAAACATTTCGTTGTAAGCGGGTTGCATCAGCCTTGCCACATTTTCTCAACTGGCTATAAAGGAGGGCAGTCAGTAGGCCTCACCCTTCAAGCCCACTCCTATTTCATAGAGAAATCAACAGGCCTCGGTGTGCTTTCCTGTGGCAGGAAATTTGCTTTCATTCCTTAGGTGGCCCTTTGGCTCAGAACAGCCCTCCCAGAAGGATTCCGGGATGTGCAGCCCGATTAGTTGAGATCAGCCCTTCTGGCTCTTTCATGGATGAGACCAACTGGGCAAAGAGCCGTTCTAAGCTGGGGACCATGGTGTCTTTCCCTAGTCTACACAGAAACAGCACTCTGAGGGAGACGAGCTGGTGGCGTTTGGTAGTAAAATCTCCTATTCTGAAGAGAAACATTTCGTTGTAAGCGGGTTTCATCAGACTTGCCACATTTTCTCAACTGGCTATAAAGGAGGGCAGTCAGTTCGCCAGCTTATTTGAGGCCCTGCTTCCCAGGCTGGAAACTTTGCTTTCATTCCTTAGGTGGCACATTGCCTCAGGAGTGTCTACCCCAAGGATTCAGGGATGTGCAGCCCGATTAGTAGAGATCAGGTTTCTGGATCTTTCATGAATGAAGCCAACTGGGCAAAGAGCCATTCTAAGCTCGGGACCATGCTGTCTTTCCTTAGACTGCACAGAAACAGCACTCTGAGTGAGAGGAGCTGCTGGCGTTTGGTAGCAAAATCTCCTATTGTGAAGAGAAACATTTCGTTGTAAGCGGGTTGCCTCAGCCTTGTCACATTTTCTCAACTGGATATAAAGGAGGGCAGTCAGTAGGCGTCACCTTTGAAACCCACTCCAATTTCATAGAGAAAATGCCAGGCCTTGGTGTGCTTTCCTGTGGCAAGGAAACTGCTTTCATTCCTTAGGTTGCACCTTGGCTCAGAACTGCTCTATCCCAAGGATTCAGGGATGTGCAGCCCGATTAGTTGAGATCAGCCCTTCTGGCTCTTCCATGGATGAAACCAACTGAGCAAAGAGCCGTTCTAAGCTGGGGACCATGGTGTCTTTCCTTAATCTACACAGAAACAGCATTCTGAGTGAGACGAGCTGCTGGCGTTTGGTAGCAAAATCTCCTATTCTGGAGAGAAACATTTCATTGTAAGCGGGTGGCATCAGCCTTGTCACATTTTCTCAAGTGGATATAAAGGAGGGCAGTCAATAGGCGTCACCCTCCAAGCCATTCCAATTTCATAGAGAAAACTCCAGGCCTTGCTGTGCTTTCCTGTGGTAAGGAAACTGCTTTCATTCCTCAGGTGGCACTTTGGCTCAGAACTGCCCTACCCCAAGGATTCATGGATGTGCAGCCCGATTGGTTGAGATCAGCCCTGCTGGTTCTCTCATGGATGAAACCATCTGGGCAAAGAGCCATTCTAAGCTGGGGACCATGGTGTCTTTCCCTAGTCTACACAGAAACAGCATTCTTAGGGAGACGAGCTGCTGGCGTTGGTAGCACAATCTCCTATTCTGAAGAGAAACATATCGTTGTAAGTGGGTTGCATCAGCCTTGCCACATTTTCTCAACTGGCTATAAAGGAGGGCAGTCAGTTGGCGGAATTACTTTAGGCACTGCTTCCAAGGCTGGAAACTTTGCTTTCATTCCTTAGGTGGCACACTGTCTCAGTAGTGCCAACCCCAAGGATTCAGGGATGTGCAGCCTGTATAGTTGAGATCAGCCATTCTGGTTCTCTCATGGATGAAACCATCTGGGCAAAGAGCCGTTCTAAGCTGCGGACCATGGTGTCTTTCCCTACTCTACACAGAAACAGCACCCTGAGGGAGACGACCTGCTGGCGTTTGACAGCAAAATCTCCTATTCTGAAGAGAAACATTTCGTTGTAATAGGGTTCCATCAACCTTGCCACATTTTCTCAAATGGCTATAAAGTAGGGCAGTCATTTAGCAGACTTACTTGAGACACTGCTTCCCAGGCTGGAAACTTTGCTTTCATTCCTTAGGTGGCACTTCGGCTCGGAATGCCTACCCCAAGGATTCAGGTATGTGCAGCCCGATTAGTAGCGATCAGCCCTTCTTGCTCTTTCATGGATGAAATCAACTGGGCAAGAGCCGTTCTAAGCTGGGGACCTTCGGGTCTTTCCCTAGTCTACACAGAAACAGCACTCTGAGGGAGACGAGCTGCTGGCGTTTGATAGCAAAATCTCCTATTCTGAAGAGAAACATTTCGTTGTAATAGGGTTCCATCAACCTTGCCACATTTTCTCAAATGGCTATAAAGGAGGGCAGTCTTTTAGCAGACTTACTTCAGGCCCTGCTTCCCAGGCTGTAAACATTGCTTTCATTCCTTAGGTGGCACATTGGCTCAGGACTGCCCTACCCCAAGTATTCAGGGATTTGTAGCCCGATTATTTGAGATCAGCCCTTCTGGCTCTTTCATGGATGAAACCAACTGGGCAAAGAGCCGTTCTAAGCTGGGGACCATAGTGTCTTTCCCTAGTTTACACAGAACAGCACGCTGAGGGAGACGAGCTGTTGGCGTTTGAAAGAAAAATCTCCTATTCTGAAGAGAAACATTTCGTTGTAAGCGGGTTGCATCAGTCTTTCCACATTTTCTCAACTGGCTATAAATGAGGGCAGTCAGTAGGCCTCACCCTTCAAGCCCACTCCAATTTCATAGAGAAATCAACATGCCTCGGTGTGCTTTCCTGTGGCAGGAAATTTGCTTTCATTCCTTAGGTGGCCCTTTGGCTCAGAACAGCCCTCCCAGAAGGATTCAGGGATATTCAGCCCGATTAGTTGAGATCAGCCCTTCTCTCACTTTCATGGATGAAACCAACTGGGCAAAGAGCCGTTCTAAGCTGGGGACCATGGTGTCTTTCCCTAGTCTACACTGAAACAGCACCCTGAGGGAGACGAGCTGCTGGCGTTTGGTAGCAAAATCTCCTATTCTGAAGAGAAACATTTCGTTGTAAGCGGGTTGCATCAGCCTTTCCACATTTTCTCAACTGGCTCTAAAGGAGGGCAGTCAGTTGGCAGACTTACTTGAGGCACTGCTTCCAAGGCTGGAAACTTTGCTTTCATTCCTTAGGTGGCACACTGACTCAGTAATGCCTACCCCAAGGATTCAGATATGTGCAGCCTGTATACTTGAGATCAGCCCTTCTGGTTCTCTGATGGATGAAACCATCTGGGCAAAGAGCCGTTCTAAGCTGGGGACTATGGTGTCTTTCCCTAGTCTACACAGAAACAGCATCCTGAGGGAGACGAGCTGCTGGCGTTTGATAGCAAAATCTCCTATTCTGAAGAGAAATATTTCGTTGTAAGAGGGTTCCATCAGCCTTGCCACATTTTCTCAAATGGCTATAAAGTAGGGCAGTCATTTAGCAGACTTACTTGAGACCCCGCTTCCCAGGCTGGAAACTTTGCTTTCATTCCTTAGGTGGCACATTGTCTCAGGAGTGCCTACCCCAAGGATTCAGGATGTGCAGCCCGATTAGTAGAGATCAGCCCTTCTGGCTATTTAATGGATGAAATCAACTGGGCAAAGAGCCGTTCTAAGCTGGGGACCATGGTGTCTTTCCCTAGTCTACACAGAAACAGCACCCTGAGGGAGACGAGCTGCTGGCGTTTGGTAGCACAATCTCCTATTCTGAAGAGAAACAATTCGTTGTAAGCGGGTTGCATTAGCCTTGCCACATTTTCTCAACTGGCTATAAAGGAGGGCAGTCAGTAGGCCTCACCCTTCAAACCCACTTCAATTTCATAGAGAAATCAAGAGGCCTCGGTGTGCTTTCCTGTGGCAGGAGATTTGCTTTCATTCCTTAGGTTGCCCTTTGGCTCAGAACAGCCCTCCCAGAAGGATTCAGGGATGTGCAGCCCGATTAGTTGAGATCAGCCCTTCTGGCTCTTTCATGGATGAAACCAACTGGGCAAAGAGCCGTTTTAAGCTGGGGACCATGTTGTCTTTCCCTAGTTTACACAGAAACAGCACCCTGAGGGAGAAGAGCTGCTGGCGTTTGGTAGCAAAATCTCCTATTCTGAAGAGAAACATTTCGTTGTAAGCAGGTTGCATCAGCCTTGTCACATTTTCTCAATTGGCTATAAAGGAGGGCACTCAGCTGACAGACTTACTTCGGGCACTGCTTCCCAGGCCTGAAACTTTGCTTTCATTCCTTAGGTGGCACATTGGCTCAGGAGTGCCTACCAAAAGGATTCAGGGATGTGCAGCCCGCTTAGTAGAGGTCAGCCCTTCTCTCTCTTTCATAGATGAAACCAACGGACAAAGAGCCGTTTTAAGCTGGGGACCTTCGTGTCTTTCCCTAGTCTACACAGAAACAGTACTCTGAGGGAGACGAGCTGCTGGTGTTTGATAGCAAAATCTCCTATTCTGAAGAGAAACATTTCGTTGTAAGCGGGTTGCATCAGCCTTGTCACATTTTCTCAAGTGGATATAAAGGAGGGCAGTCAATAGGCGTCACCCTCCAAGCCCACTCCAATTTCATAGAGAAAACTCCAGGCCTTGCTGTGCTTTCCTGTGGCAAGGAAACTTCTTTTATTCCTCAGGTGGCACTTTGGCTCAGAACAGCCCTACCCCAGGGATTCACGGATTTGCAGCCCGATTGGTTGAGATCAGCCCTTATGGTTGTCTCATGGATGAAACCATCTGGGAAAAGAGCCATTCTTACCTGGGGACCATGGTGTCTTTCCCTAGTCTACACAGAAACACCATTCTTAGGGAGAGGAGCTGCTGGCGCTGGTGGCACAATCTCCTATTCTGAAGAGAAACATTTCGTTGTAAGTGGGTTGCATCAGCCTTGCCACATTTTCTCAACTGGCTATAAAGGAGGGCAGTCAGTAGGCCACACCCTTCAAGCCGACTCCAATTTCATTGAGAAATCAACAGGCCTCGGTGTGCTTTCCTGTGGCAGGAAATTTGCTTTCATTCCTTAGGTGGCCCTTTGGCTCAGAACAGCCCTCCCAGAAGGATTCAGGGATGTGCAGCCCGATTAGTTGAGATCAGCCCTTCTGGCTCTTTCATGGATGAAACCAAGTTGGCAAAGAGCATTCTACGCTGGGGACCATGGTGTCTTTCCTTAGTCTACACAGAAACAGCACTCTGAGTGAGACGAGCTGCTGGCGTTTGGTAGCAAAATCTCCTATTCTGGAGCAAAACATTTCGTTGTAAGCGGGTTGCATCAGCCTTGTCACATTTTCTCAACTGGATATAAAGGAGGGCAGTCAATAGGCGTCACCCTCCAAGCCCACTCCAATTTCATAGAGAAAACTCCAGGCCTTGCTGTGCTTTCCTGTGGCAAGGAAACTGCTTTCATTCCTCAGGTGACACTTTGGCTCAGACCTGCCCTACCCCAAGGATTCACGGATGTGCAGCACGATTAGTTGAGATCAGCCCTTCTGGTTCTCTCATGGATGAAACCATCTGGGCAAAGAGCCATTCTAAGCTGGGGACCATGGTGTCTTTCCCTAGTCTACACAGAAACAGCATTCTTAGGGAGACGAGCTGCTGGAGTTTGGTAGCAGAATCTCCTATTCTGAAGAGTAACACTTCGTTGTAAGCGGGTTGCATCAGCCTTGCCACATTTTATCAGTTGGCTATAAAGGAGGGCAGTCATTTAGCAGACTTACTTGAGACTCTGCTTCCCAGGCTGGAAACTTTGCTTTCATTCTTTAGGTGGCACATTGGCTCAGGACTGCCTTAACCCAAGTATTCAGGGATTTGCAGTCCGATTAGTTGAGATCGGCCTTTCTGGCTCTTTAATGGATGAAACCAACTGGGCAAAGAGACGTTCTAAGCTGGGGACCATGGTGTCTTTCCCTAGTCTACATAGAAATAGCACTCTGAGGGAGACGAGCTGCTGGCGTTTGGTAGCACAATCTCCTATTCTGCAGTGAAACATTTCGTTGTAAGCGGGATGCATCAGTCTTGCCACATTTTCTCAACTGGATATAAAGGAGGGCAGTCAATAGGCGTCACCCTCCAAGCCCACTCCAATTTCATAGAGAAAACTCCAGGCCTTGCTGTGCTTTCCTGTGGCAAGGAAACTGCTTTCATTCCTCAGGTGACACTTTGGCTCAGAACTGCCCTACCCCAAGCATTCACGGATGTGCAGCACGATTAGTTGATATCAGCCCTTCTGGTTCTCTCATGGATGAAACCATCTGGGCAAAGAGCCTTTCTAAGATGGGGACCATGGTGCCTTTCCCTAGTCTACACAGAAACAGCATTCTGAGGGAGAGGAGCTGCTGGCGTTTGGTAGCACAATATCCTATTCTGAAGAGAAACATTTCGTTGTAAGCGGGTTGCATCAGCCTTGCCACATTTTCTCAACTGGCTATAAAGGAGGGCAGTCAGTAGGCCTCACCCTTCAAGCCCACTCCTATTTCATAGAGAAATCAACAGGCCTCGGTGTGCTTTCCTGTGGCAGGAAATTTGCTTTCATTCCTTAGGTGGCCCTTTGGCTCAGAACAGCCCTCCCAGAAGGATTCCGGGATGTGCAGCCCGATTAGTTGAGATCAGCCCTTCTGGCTCTTTCATGGATGAGACCAACTGGGCAAAGAGCCGTTCTAAGCTGGGGACCATGGTGTCTTTCCCTAGTCTACACAGAAACAGCACTCTGAGGGAGACGAGCTGGTGGCGTTTGGTAGTAAAATCTCCTATTCTGAAGAGAAACATTTCGTTGTAAGCGGGTTTCATCAGACTTGCCACATTTTCTCAACTGGCTATAAAGGAGGGCAGTCAGTTCGCCAGCTTATTTGAGGCCCTGCTTCCCAGGCTGGAAACTTTGCTTTCATTCCTTAGGTGGCACATTGCCTCAGGAGTGTCTACCCCAAGGATTCAGGGATGTGCAGCCCGATTAGTAGAGATCAGGTTTCTGGCTCTTTCATGGATGAAGCCAACTGGGCAAAGAGCCATTCTAAGCTCGGGACCATGCTGTCTTTCCTTAGACTGCACAGAAACAGCACTCTGAGTGAGAGGAGCTGCTGGCGTTTGGTAGCAAAATCTCCTATTGTGAAGAGAAACATTTCGTTGTAAGCGGGTTGCCTCAGCCTTGTCACATTTTCTCTACTGGATATAAAGGAGGGCAGTCAGTAGGCGTCACCTTTGAAGCCCACTCCAATTTCATAGAGAAAACGCCAGGCCTTGGTGTGCTTTCCTGTGGCAAGGAAACTGCTTTCATTCCTTAGGTTGCACCTTGGCTCAGAACTGCCCTATCCCAAGGATTCAGGGATGTGCAGACCGATTAGTTGAGATCAGCCCTTCTGGCTCTTCCATGGATGAAACCAACTGAGCAAAGAGCCGTTCTAAGCTGGGGACCATGGTGTCTTTCCTTAATCTACACAGAAACAGCATTCTGAGTGAGACGAGCTGCTGGCGTTTGGTAGCAAAATCTCCTATTCTGGAGAGAAACATTTCATTGTAAGCGGGTGGCATCAGCCTTGTCACATTTTCTCAAGTGGATATAAAGGAGGGCAGTCAATAGGCGTCACCCTCCAAGCCATTCCAATTTCATAGAGAAAACTCCAGGCCTTGCTGTGCTTTCCTGTGGTAAGGAAACTGCTTTCATTCCTCAGGTGGCACTTTGGCTCAGAACTGCCCTACCCCAAGGATTCATGGATGTGCAGCCCGATTGGTTGAGATCAGCCCTGCTGGTTCTCTCATGGATGAAACCATCTGGGCAAAGAGCCATTCTAAGCTGGGGACCATGGTGTCTTTCCCTAGTCTACACAGAAACAGCATTCTTAGGGAGACGAGCTGCTGGCGTTGGTAGCACAATCTCCTATTCTGAAGAGAAACATATCGTTGTAAGTGGGTTGCATCAGCCTTGCCACATTTTCTCAACTGGCTATAAAGGAGGGCAGTCAGTTGGCGGAATTACTTTAGGCACTGCTTCCAAGGCTGGAAACTTTGCTTTCATTCCTTAGGTGGCACACTGTCTCAGTAGTGCCAACCCCAAGGATTCAGGGATGTGCAGCCTGTATAGTTGAGATCAGCCATTCTGGTTCTCTCATGGATGAAACCATCTGGGCAAAGAGCCGTTCTAAGCTGCGGACCATGGTGTCTTTCCCTACTCTACACAGAAACAGCACCCTGAGGGAGACGACCTGCTGGCGTTTGACAGCAAAATCTCCTATTCTGAAGAGAAACATTTCGTTGTAATAGGGTTCCATCAACCTTGCCACATTTTCTCAAATGGCTATAAAGTAGGGCAGTCATTTAGCAGACTTACTTGAGACACTGCTTCCCAGGCTGGAAACTTTGCTTTCATTCCTTAGGTGGCACTTCGGCTCGGAATGCCTACCCCAAGGATTCAGGTATGTGCAGCCCGATTAGTAGCGATCAGCCCTTCTTGCTCTTTCATGGATGAAAGCAACTGGGCAAGAGCCGTTCTAAGCTGGGGACCTTCGGGTCTTTCCCTAGTCTACACAGAAACAGCACTCTGAGGGAGACGAGCTGCTGGCGTTTGATAGCAAAATCTCCTATTCTGAAGAGAAACATTTTGTTGTAAGAGGGTTTCATCAGCCTTGCCACATTTTCTCAAATGGCTATAAAGGAGGGCAGTCTTTTAGCAGACTTACTTCAGGCCCTGCTTCCCAGGCTGTAAACTTTGCTTTCATTCCTTAGGTGGCACATTGGCTCAGGACTGCCCTACCCCAAGTATTCAGGGATTTGTAGCCCGATTAGTTGAGATCAGCCCTTCTGGCTCTCTCATGGATGAAACCAACTGGGCAAAGAGCCGTTCTAAGCTGGGGACCATAGTGTCTTTCCCTAGTTTACACAGAACAGCACGCTGAGGGAGACGAGCTGTTGGCGTTTGAAAGAAAAATCTCCTATTCTGAAGAGAAACATTTCGTTGTAAGCGGGTTGCATCAGTCTTTCCACATTTTCTCAACTGGCTATAAATGAGGGCAGTCAGTAGGCCTCACCCTTCAAGCCCACTCCAATTTCATAGAGAAATCAACATGCCTCGGTGTGCTTTCCTGTGGCAGGAAATTTGCTTTCATTCCTTAGGTGGCCCTTTGGCTCAGAACAGCCCTCCCAGAAGGATTCAGGAATATTCAGCCCGGTTAGTTGAGATCAGCCCTTCTCTCACTTTCATGGATGAAACCAACTGGGCAAAGAGCCGTTCTAAGCTGGGGACCATGGTGTCTTTCCCTAATCTACACTGAAACAGCACCCTGAGGGAAACGAGCTGCTGGCGTTTGGTAGCAAAATCTCCTATTCTGAAGAGAAACATTTCGTTGTAAGCGGGTTGCATCAGCCTTTCCACATTTTCTCAACTGGCTCTAAAGGAGGGCAGTCAGTTGGCAGACTTACTTGAGGCACTGCTTCCAAGGCTGGGAACTTTGCTTTCATTCCTTAGGTGGCACACTGGCTCAGTAGTGCCTACCCCAAGGATTCAGTGATGTGCAGCCCGATTAGTTGAGATCAGCCCTTCTGGTTCTCTCATGGACGAAACCATCTGGGCAAAGAGCTGTTCTAAGCTGGGGACCATGGTGTCTTTCCCTAGTCTACACAGAAACAGCATTCTGAGTGAGAAGAGCTGCTGGCGTTTGGTAGCACAATCTCCTATTCTGAAGAGAAACATTTCGTTGTAAGCGTGTTGCATCAGCCTTGCCACATTTTCTCAACTGGCTATGAAAGAGTGTAGTCATTTAGCAGACTTACTTGAGACCCTGCTTCCCAGGCAGGAAACTTTGCTTTCATTCCTTAGGTGGCCTTTTGGCTCAGAACAGCCCTCCCAGAAGGAATCAGGGATTTCCAGCCGGATTAGTTGAGATCAGCCCTTCTGGCTCTTTCATGGATGAAACCAACTGGGCAAAGAGCCATTCTAAGCTGGGGACCATGATGTCTTTCCTTAATCTACACAGAAACAGCATTCTGAGTGAGACGAGCTGCTGGCGTTTGGTAGCAAAATCTCCTATTCTGGAGAGAAACATTTCATTGTAAGCGGGTGGCATCAGCCTTGTCACATTTTCTCAAGTGGATATAAAGGAGGGCAGTCAATAGGCGTCACCCTCCAAGCCATTCCAATTTCATAGAGAAAACTCCAGGCCTTGCTGTGCTTTCCTGTGGTAAGGAAACTGCTTTCATTCCTCAGGTGGCACTTTGGCTCAGAACTGCCCTACCCCAAGGATTCATGGATGTGCAGCCCGATTGGTTGAGATCAGCCCTGCTGGTTCTCTCAGGGATGAAACCATCTGGGCAAAGAGCCATTCTAAGCTGGGGACCATGGTGTCTTTCCCTAGTCTACACAGAAACAGCATTCTTAGGGAGACGAGCTGCTGGCGTTGGTAGCACAATCTCCTATTCTGAAGAGAAACATATCGTTGTAAGTGGGTTGCATCAGCCTTGCCACATTTTCTCAACTGGCTATAAAGGAGGGCAGTCAGTTGGCGGAATTACTTTAGGCACTGCTTCCAAGGCTGGAAACTTTGCTTTCATTCCTTAGGTGGCACACTGTCTCAGTAGTGCCAACCCCAAGGATTCAGGGATGTGCAGCCTGTATAGTTGAGATCAGCCATTCTGGTTCTCTCATGGATGAAACCATCTGGGCAAAGAGCCGTTCTAAGCTGCGGACCATGGTGTCTTTCCCTACTCTACACAGAAACAGCACCCTGAGGGAGACGACCTGCTGGCGTTTGACAGCAAAATCTCCTATTCTGAAGAGAAACATTTCGTTGTAATAGGGTTCCATCAACCTTGCCACATTTTCTCAAATGGCTATAAAGTAGGGCAGTCATTTAGCAGACTTACTTGAGACACTGCTTCCCAGGCTGGAAACTTTGCTTTCATTCCTTAGGTGGCACTTCGGCTCGGAATGCCTACCCCAAGGATTCAGGTATGTGCAGCCCGATTAGTAGCGATCAGCCCTTCTTGCTCTTTCATGGATGAAAGCAACTGGGCAAGAGCCGTTCTAAGCTGGGGACCTTCGGGTCTTTCCCTAGTCTACACAGAAACAGCACTCTGAGGGAGACGAGCTGCTGGCGTTTGATAGCAAAATCTCCTATTCTGAAGAGAAACATTTTGTTGTAAGAGGGTTTCATCAGCCTTGCCACATTTTCTCAAATGGCTATAAAGGAGGGCAGTCTTTTAGCAGACTTACTTCAGGCCCTGCTTCCCAGGCTGTAAACTTTGCTTTCATTCCTTAGGTGGCACATTGGCTCAGGACTGCCCTACCCCAAGTATTCAGGGATTTGTAGCCCGATTAGTTGAGATCAGCCCTTCTGGCTCTCTCATGGATGAAACCAACTGGGCAAAGAGCCGTTCTAAGCTGGGGACCATAGTGTCTTTCCCTAGTTTACACAGAACAGCACGCTGAGGGAGACGAGCTGTTGGCGTTTGAAAGAAAAATCTCCTATTCTGAAGAGAAACATTTCGTTGTAAGCGGGTTGCATCAGTCTTTCCACATTTTCTCAACTGGCTATAAATGAGGGCAGTCAGTAGGCCTCACCCTTCAAGCCCACTCCAATTTCATAGAGAAATCAACATGCCTCGGTGTGCTTTCCTGTGGCAGGAAATTTGCTTTCATTCCTTAGGTGGCCCTTTGGCTCAGAACAGCCCTCCCAGAAGGATTCAGGAATATTCAGCCCGGTTAGTTGAGATCAGCCCTTCTCTCACTTTCATGGATGAAACCAACTGGGCAAAGAGCCGTTCTAAGCTGGGGACCATGGTGTCTTTCCCTAATCTACACTGAAACAGCACCCTGAGGGAAACGAGCTGCTGGCGTTTGGTAGCAAAATCTCCTATTCTGAAGAGAAACATTTCGTTGTAAGCGGGTTGCATCAGCCTTTCCACATTTTCTCAACTGGCTCTAAAGGAGGGCAGTCAGTTGGCAGACTTACTTGAGGCACTGCTTCCAAGGCTGGGAACTTTGCTTTCATTCCTTAGGTGGCACACTGGCTCAGTAGTGCCTACCCCAAGGATTCAGTGATGTGCAGCCCGATTAGTTGAGATCAGCCCTTCTGGTTCTCTCATGGACGAAACCATCTGGGCAAAGAGCTGTTCTAAGCTGGGGACCATGGTGTCTTTCCCTAGTCTACACAGAAACAGCATTCTGAGTGAGAAGAGCTGCTGGCGTTTGGTAGCACAATCTCCTATTCTGAAGAGAAACATTTCGTTGTAAGCGTGTTGCATCAGCCTTGCCACATTTTCTCAACTGGCTATGAAAGAGTGTAGTCATTTAGCAGACTTACTTGAGACCCTGCTTCCCAGGCAGGAAACTTTGCTTTCATTCCTTAGGTGGCCTTTTGGCTCAGAACAGCCCTCCCAGAAGGAATCAGGGATTTCCAGCCGGATTAGTTGAGATCAGCCCTTCTGGCTCTTTCATGGATGAAACCAACTGGGCAAAGAGCCATTCTAAGCTGGGGACCATGATGTCTTTCCTTAATCTACACAGAAACAGCATTCTGAGTGAGACGAGCTGCTGGCGTTTGGTAGCAAAATCTCCTATTCTGGAGAGAAACATTTCGTTGTAAGCGGGTTGCATCACCCTTGTCACATTTTCTCAACTGGATATAAAGGAGGGCAGTCAATAGGCGTCACCCTCCAAGCCCACTCCAATTTCACAGAGAAAACTCCAGGCCTTGCTGTGCTTTCCTGTGGCATGGAAACTGCTTTCATTCCTCAGGTGGCACTTTGGCTCAGAACTGCCCTACCCCAAGGATTCACGGATGTGCAGCCCGATTGGTTGAGATCAGCCCTTCTGGTTCTCTCATGGATGAAACCCTCTGGGAAAGGAGCCATTCTAAGCTGGGGACCATGGTGTCTTTCCCTAGTCTACACAGAAACAGCATTCTTAGGGAGACGAGCTGCTGGCGTTGGTAACACAATCTCCTATTCTAAAGAGAAACATTTCGTTGTAAGCGGGTTGCATTAGCCTTGCTACATTTTCTCAACTGGCTATAAAGGAGGGCAGTCAGTTGGCAGACTTACTTGAGGCACTGCTTCCAAGGCTGGAAACTTTGCTTTCATTCCTTAGGTGGCACACTGACTCAGTAATGCCTACCCCAAGGATTCAGATATGTGCAGCCTGTATACTTGAGATCAGCCCTTCTGGTTCTCTGATGGATGAAACCATCTGGGCAAAGAGCCGTTCTAAGCTGGGGACTATGGTGTCTTTCCCTAGTCTACACAGAAACAGCATCCTGAGGGAGACGAGCTGCTGGCGTTTGATAGCAAAATCTCCTATTCTGAAGAGAAATATTTCGTTGTAAGCAGGTTGCATCAGCCTTGCCACATTTTCTCAATTGGCTATAAAGGAGGGCACTCAGCTGACAGACTTACTTCGGGCACTGCTTCCCAGGCCTGAAACTTTGCTTTCATTCCTTAGGTGGCACATTGGCTCAGGAGTGCCTACCAAAAGGATTCAGGGATGTGCAGCCCGCTTAGTAGAGGTCAGCCCTTCTCTCTCTTTCATAGATGAAACCAACGGACAAAGAGCCGTTTTAAGCTGGGGACCTTCGTGTCTTTCCCTAGTCTACACAGAAACAGTACTCTGAGGGAGACGAGCTGCTGGTGTTTGATAGCAAAATCTCCTATTCTGAAGAGAAACATTTCGTTGTAAGCGGGTTGCATCAGCCTTGTCACATTTTCTCAAGTGGATATAAAGGAGGGCAGTCAATAGGCGTCACCCTCCAAGCCCACTCCAATTTCATAGAGAAAACTCCAGGCCTTGCTGTGCTTTCCTGTGGCAAGGAAACTTCTTTTATTCCTCAGGTGGCACTTTGGCTCAGAACAGCCCTACCCCAGGGATTCACGGATTTGCAGCCCGATTGGTTGAGATCAGCCCTTATGGTTGTCTCATGGATGAAACCATCTGGGAAAAGAGCCATTCTTACCTGGGGACCATGGTGTCTTTCCCTAGTCTACACAGAAACACCATTCTTAGGGAGAGGAGCTGCTGGCGCTGGTGGCACAATCCCCTATTCTGAAGAGAAACATTTCGTTGTAAGTGGGTTGCATCAGCCTTGCCACATTTTCTCAACTGGCTATAAAGGAGGGCAGTCAGTAGGCCTCACCCTTCAAGCCGACTCCAATTTCATTGAGAAATCAACAGGCCTCGGTGTGCTTTCCTGTGGCAGGAAATTTGCTTTCATTCCTTAGGTGGCCCTTTGGCTCAGAACAGCCCTCCCAGAAGGATTCAGGGATGTGCAGCCCGATTAGTTGAGATCAGCCCTTCTGGCTCTTTCATGGATGAAACCAACTTGGCAAAGAGCATTCTACGCTGGGGACCATGGTGTCTTTCCTTAGTCTACACAGAAACAGCACTCTGAGTGAGACGAGCTGCTGGCGTTTGGTAGCAAAATCTCCTATTCTGGAGCAAAACATTTCGTTGTAAGCGGGTTGCATCAGCCTTGTCACATTTTCTCAACTGGATATAAAGGAGGGCAGTCAATAGGCGTCACCCTCCAAGCCCACTCCAATTTCATAGAGAAAACTCCAGGCCTTGCTGTGCTTTCCTGTGGCAAGGAAACTGCTTTCATTCCTCAGGTGACACTTTGGCTCAGACCTGCCCTACCCCAAGGATTCACGGATGTGCAGCACGATTAGTTGAGATCAGCCCTTCTGGTTCTCTCATGGATGAAACCATCTGGGCAAAGAGCCATTCTAAGCTGGGGACCATGGTGTCTTTCCCTAGTCTACACAGAAACAGCATTCTTAGGGAGATGAGCTGCTGGAGTTTGGTAGCAGAATCTCCTATTCTGAAGAGTAACACTTCGTTGTAAGCGGGTTGCATCAGCCTTGCCACATTTTATCAGTTGGCTATAAAGGAGGGCAGTCATTTAGCAGACTTACTTGAGACTCTGCTTCCCAGGCTGGAAACTTTGCTTTCATTCCTTAGGTGGCACATTGGCTCAGGACTGCCTTAACCCAAGTATTCAGGGATTTGCAGTCCGATTAGTTGAGATCGGCCTTTCTGGCTCTTTAATGGATGAAACCAACTGGGCAAAGAGACGTTCTAACCTGGGGACCATGGTGTCTTTCCCTAGTCTACATAGAAATAGCACTCTGAGGGAGACGAGCTGCTGGCATTTGGTAGCACAATCTCCTATTCTGCAGTGAAACATTTCATTGTAAGCGGGATGCATCAGTCTTGCCACATTTTCTCAACTGGATATAAAGGAGGGCAGTCAATAGGCGTCACCCTCCAAGCCCACTCCAATTTCATAGAGAAAACTCCAGGCCTTGCTGTGCTTTCCTGTGGCAAGGAAACTGCTTTCATTCCTCAGGTGACACTTTGGCTCAGAACTGCCCTACCCCAAGCATTCACGGATGTGCAGCACGATTAGTTGAGATCAGCCCTTCTGGTTCTCTCATGGATGAAACCATCTGGGCAAAGAGCCGTTCTAAGATGGGGACCATGGTGCCTTTCCCTAGTCTACACAGAAACAGCATTCTGAGGGAGAGGAGCTGCTGGCGTTTGGTAGCACAATATCCTATTCTGAAGAGAAACATTTCGTTGTAAGCGGGTTGCATCAGCCTTGCCACATTTTCTCAACTGGCTATAAAGGAGGGCAGTCAGTAGGCCTCACCCTTCAAGCCCACTCCTATTTCATAGAGAAATCAACAGGCCTCGGTGTGCTTTCCTGTGGCAGGAAATTTGCTTTCATTCCTTAGGTGGCCCTTTGGCTCAGAACAGCCCTCCCAGAAGGATTCCGGGATGTGCAGCCCGATTAGTTGAGATCAGCCCTTCTGGCTCTTTCATGGATGAGACCAACTGGGCAAAGAGCCGTTCTAAGCTGGGGACCATGGTGTCTTTCCCTAGTCTACACAGAAACAGCACTCTGAGGGAGACGAGCTGGTGGCGTTTGGTAGTAAAATCTCCTATTCTGAAGAGAAACATTTCGTTGTAAGCGGGTTTCATCAGACTTGCCACATTTTCTCAACTGGCTATAAAGGAGGGCAGTCAGTTCGCCAGCTTATTTGAGACCCTGCTTCCCAGGCTGGAAACTTTGCTTTCATTCCATAGGTGGCACATTGCCTCAGGAGTGTCTACCCCAAGGATTCAGGGATGTGCAGCCCGATTAGTAGAGATCAGGTTTCTGGATCTTTCATGGATGAAGCCAACTGGGCAAAGAGCCATTCTAAGCTCGGGACCAAGCTGTCTTTCCTTAGACTGCACAGAAACAGCACTCTGAGTGAGAGGAGCTGCTGGCGTTTGGTAGCAAAATCTCCTATTGTGAAGAGAAACATTTCATTGTAAGCGGGTTGCCTCAGCCTTGTCACATTTTCTCAACTGGATATAAAGGAGGGCAGTCAGTAGGTGTCACCTTTGAAGCCCACTCCAATTTCATAGAGAAAACGCCAGGCCTTGGTGTGCTTTCCTGTGGCAAGGAAACTGCTTTCATTCCTTAGGTTGCACCTTGGCTCAGAACTGCCCTATCCCAAGGATTCAGGGATGTGCAGCCCGATTAGTTGAGATCAGCCCTTCTGGCTCTTCCATGGATGAAACCAACTGAGCAAAGAGCCGTTCTAAGCTGGGGACCATGGTGTCTTTCCTTAATCTACACAGAAACAGCATTCTGAGTGAGACGAGCTGCTGGCGTTTGGTAGCAAAATCTCCTATTCTGGAGAGAAACATTTCATCGTAAGCGGGTGGCATCAGCCTTGTCACATTTTCTCAAGTGGATATAAAGGAGGGCAGTCAATAGGCGTCACCCTCCAAGCCATTCCAATTTCATAGAGAAAACTCCAGGCCTTGCTGTGCTTTCCTGTGGTAAGGAAACTGCTTTCATTCCTCAGGTGGCACTTTGGTTCAGAACTGCCCTACCCCAAGGATTCATGGATGTGCAGCCCGATTGGTTGAGATCAGCCCTTCTGGTTCTCTCATGGATGAAACCATCTGGGCAAAGAGCCATTCTAAGCTGGGGACCATGGTGTCTTTCCCTAGTCTACACAGAAACAGCATTCTTAGGGAGACGAGCTGCTGGCGTTGGTAGCACAATCTCCTATTCTGAAGAGAAACATATCGTTGTAAGTGGGTTGCATCAGCCTTGCCACATTTTCTCAACTGGCTATAAAGGAGGGCAGTCAGTTGGCGGAATTACTTTAGGCACTGCTTCCAAGGCTGGAAACTTTGCTTTCATTCCTTAGGTGGCACACTGGCTCAGTAGTGCCAACCCCAAGGATTCAGGGATGTGCAGCCTGTATAGTTGAGATCAGCCATTCTGGTTCTCTCATGGATGAAACCATCTGGGCAAAGAGCCGTTCTAAGCTGCGGACCATGGTGTCTTTCCCTACTCTACACAGAAACAGCACCCTGAGGGAGACGACCTGCTGGCGTTTGACAGCAAAATCTCCTATTCTGAAGAGAAACATTTCGTTGTAATAGGGTTCCATCAACCTTGCCACATTTTCTCAAATGGCTATAAAGTAGGGCAGTCATTTAGCAGACTTACTTGAGACACTGCTTCCCAGGCTGGAAACTTTGCTTTCATTCCTTAGGTGGCACTTCGGCTCGGAATGCCTACCCCAAGGATTCAGGTATGTGCAGCCCGATTAGTAGCGATCAGCCCTTCTTGCTCTTTCATGGATGAAAGCAACTGGGCAAGAGCCGTTCTAAGCTGGGGACCTTCGGGTCTTTCCCTAGTCTACACAGAAACAGCACTCTGAGGGAGACGAGCTGCTGGCGTTTGATAGCAAAATCTCCTATTCTGAAGAGAAACATTTCGTTGTAATAGGGTTCCATCAACCTTGCCACATTTTCTCAAATGGCTATAAAGGAGGGCAGTCTTTTAGCAGACTTACTTCAGGCCCTGCTTCCCAGGCTGTAAACTTTGCTTTCATTCCTTAGGTGGCACATTGGCTCAGGACTGCCCTACCCCAAGTATTCAGGGATTTGTAGCCCGATTATTTGAGATCAGCCCTTCTGGCTCTTTCATGGATGAAACCAACTGGGCAAAGAGCCGTTCTAAGCTGGGGACCATAGTGTCTTTCCCTAGTTTACACAGAACAGCACGCTGAGGGAGACGAGCTGTTGGCGTTTGAAAGAAAAATCTCCTATTCTGAAGAGAAACATTTCGTTGTAAGCGGGTTGCATCAGTCTTTCCACATTTTCTCAACTGGCTATAAATGAGGGCAGTCAGTAGGCCTCACCCTTCAAGCCCACTCCAATTTCATAGAGAAATCAACATGCCTCGGTGTGCTTTCCTGTGGCAGGAAATTTGCTTTCATTCCTTAGGTGGCCCTTTGGCTCAGAACAGCCCTCCCAGAAGGATTCAGGGATATTCAGCCCGATTAGTTGAGATCAGCCCTTCTCTCACTTTCATGGATGAAACCAACTGGGCAAAGAGCCGTTCTAAGCTGGGGACCATGGTGTCTTTCCCTAGTCTACACTGAAACAGCACCCTGAGGGAGACGAGCTGCTGGCGTTTGGTAGCAAAATCTCCTATTCTGAAGAGAAACATTTCGTTGTAAGCGGGTTGCATCAGCCTTTCCACATTTTCTCAACTGGCTCTAAAGGAGGGCAGTCAGTTGGCAGACTTACTTGAGGCACTGCTTCCAAGGCTGGAAACTTTGCTTTCATTCCTTAGGTGGCACACTGACTCAGTAATGCCTACCCCAAGGATTCAGATATGTGCAGCCTGTATACTTGAGATCAGCCCTTCTGGTTCTCTGATGGATGAAACCATCTGGGCAAAGAGCCGTTCTAAGCTGGGGACTATGGTGTCTTTCCCTAGTCTACACAGAAACAGCATCCTGAGGGAGACGAGCTGCTGGCGTTTGATAGCAAAATCTCCTATTCTGAAGAGAAATATTTCGTTGTAAGAGGGTTCCATCAGCCTTGCCACATTTTCTCAAATGGCTATAAAGTAGGGCAGTCATTTAGCAGACTTACTTGAGACCCCGCTTCCCAGGCTGGAAACTTTGCTTTCATTCCTTAGGTGGCACATTGTCTCAGGAGTGCCTACCCCAAGGATTCAGGATGTGCAGCCCGATTAGTAGAGATCAGCCCTTCTGGCTATTTAATGGATGAAATCAACTGGGCAAAGAGCCGTTCTAAGCTGGGGACCATGGTGTCTTTCCCTAGTCTACATAGAAATAGCACTCTGAGGGAGACGAGCTGCTGGCGTTTGGTAGCACAATCTCCTATTCTGCAGTGAAACATTTCGTTGTAAGCGGGATGCATCAGTCTTGCCACATTTTCTCAACTGGATATAAAGGAGGGCAGTCAATAGGCGTCACCCTCCAAGCCCACTCCAATTTCATAGAGAAAACTCCAGGCCTTGCTGTGCTTTCCTGTGGCAAGGAAACTGCTTTCATTCCTCAGGTGACACTTTGGCTCAGAACTGCCCTACCCCAAGCATTCACGGATGTGCAGCACGATTAGTTGAGATCAGCCCTTCTGGTTCTCTCATGGATGAAACCATCTGGGCAAAGAGCCGTTCTAAGATGGGGACCATGGTGCCTTTCCCTAGTCTACACAGAAACAGCATTCTGAGGGAGAGGAGCTGCTGGCGTTTGGTAGCACAATATCCTATTCTGAAGAGAAACATTTCGTTGTAAGCGGGTTGCATCAGCCTTGCCACATTTTCTCAACTGCCTATAAAGGAGGGCAGTCAGTAGGCCTCACCCTTCAAGCCCACTCCTATTTCATAGAGAAATCAACAGGCCTCGGTGTGCTTTCCTGTGGCAGGAAATTTGCTTTCATTCCTTAGGTGGCCCTTTGGCTCAGAACAGCCCTCCCAGAAGGATTCCGGGATGTGCAGCCCGATTAGTTGAGATCAGCCCTTCTGGCTCTTTCATGGATGAGACCAACTGGGCAAAGAGCCGTTCTAAGCTGGGGACCATGGTGTCTTTCCCTAGTCT
This sequence comes from Balaenoptera physalus, assembly GCF_965194825.1. Classification (NCBI taxonomy): domain Eukaryota; kingdom Metazoa; phylum Chordata; class Mammalia; order Artiodactyla; family Balaenopteridae; genus Balaenoptera; species Balaenoptera physalus. The sequence continues at coordinate 164,876 of NW_028125445.1, read as the reverse complement.
ACACAGAAACAGCACTCTGAGGGAGACGAGCTGGTGGCGTTTGGTAGTAAAATCTCCTATTCTGAAGAGAAATATTTCGTTGTAAGCGGGTTTCATCAGACTTGCCACATTTTCTCAACAGGCTATAAAGGAGGGCAGTCAGTTCGCAGGCTTATTTGAGGCCCTGCTTCCCAGGCTGGAAACTTTGCTTTCATTCCTTAGGTGGCACATTGTCTCAGGAGTGCCTACCCCAAGGATTCAGGATGTGCAGCCCGATTAGTAGAGATCAGCCCTTCTGGCTATTTAATGGATGAAATCAACTGGGCAAAGAGCCGTTCTAAGCTGGGGACCATGGTGTCTTTCCCTAGTCTACACAGAAACAGCACCCTGAGGGAGACGAGCTGCTGGCGTTTGGTAGCACAATCTCCTATTCTGAAGAGAAACAATTCGTTGTAACCGGGTTGCATTAGCCTTGCCACATTTTCTCAACTGGCTATAAAGGAGGGCAGTCAGGAGGCCTCACCCTTCAAACCCACTTCAATTTCATAGAGAAATCAAGAGGCCTCGGTGTGCTTTCCTGTGGCAGGAGATTTGCTTTCATTCCTTAGGTTGCCCTTTGGCTCAGAACAGCCCTCCCAGAAGGATTCAGGGATGTGCAGCCCGATTAGTTGAGATCAGCCCTTCTGGCTCTTTCATGGATGAAACCAACTGGACAAAGAGCCGTTTTAAGCTGGGGACCATGTTGTCTTTCCCTAGTTTACACAGAAACAGCACCCTGAGGGAGAAGAGCTGCTGGCGTTTGGTAGCAAAATCTCCTATTCTGAAGAGAAACATTTCGTTGTAAGCAGGTTGCATCAGCCTTGTCACATTTTCTCAATTGGCTATAAAGGAGGGCACTCAGCTGACAGACTTACTTCGGGCACTGCTTCCCAGGCCTGAAACTTTGCTTTCATTCCTTAGGTGGCACATTGGCTCAGGAGTGCCTACCAAAAGGATTCAGGGATGTGCAGCCCGCTTAGTAGAGGTCAGCCCTTCTCTCTCTTTCATAGATGAAACCAACGGACAAAGAGCCGTTTTAAGCTGGGGACCTTCGTGTCTTTCCCTAGTCTACACAGAAACAGTACTCTGAGGGAGACGAGCTGCTGGTGTTTGATAGCAAAATCTCCTATTCTGAAGAGAAACATTTCGTTGTAAGCGGGTTGCATCAGCCTTGTCACATTTTCTCAAGTGGATATAAAGGAGGGCAGTCAATAGGCGTCACCCTCCAAGCCCACTCCAATTTCATAGAGAAAACTCCAGGCCTTGCTGTGCTTTCCTGTGGCAAGGAAACTTCTTTTATTCCTCAGGTGGCACTTTGGCTCAGAACAGCCCTACCCCAGGGATTCACGGATTTGCAGCCCGATTGGTTGAGATCAGCCCTTATGGTTGTCTCATGGATGAAACCATCTGGGAAAAGAGCCATTCTTACCTGGGGACAATGGTGTCTTTCCCTAGTCTACACAGAAACACCATTCTTAGGGAGAGGAGCTGCTGGCGCTGGTGGCACAATCTCCTATTCTGAAGAGAAACATTTCATTGTAAGTGGGTTGCATCAGCCTTGCCACATTTTCTCAACTGGCTATAAAGGAGGGCAGTCAGTAGGCCTCACCCTTCAAGCCGACTCCAATTTCATTGAGAAATCAACAGGCCTCGGTGTGCTTTCCTGTGACAGGAAATTTGCTTTCATTCCTTAGGTGGCCCTTTGGCTCAGAACAGCCCTCCCAGAAGGATTCAGGGATGTGCAGCCCGATTAGTTGAGATCAGCCCTTCTGGCTCTTTCATGGATGAAACCAAGTTGGCAAAGAGCATTCTACGTTGGGGACCATGGTGTCTTTCCTTAGTCTACACAGAAACAGCACTCTGAGTGAGACGAGCTGCTGGCGTTTGGTAGCAAAATCTCCTATTCTGGAGCAAAACATTTCGTTGTAAGCGGGTTGCATCAGCCTTGTCACATTTTCTCAACTGGATATAAAGGAGGGCAGTCAATAGGCGTCACCCTCCAAGCCCACTCCAATTTCATAGAGAAAACTCCAGGCCTTGCTGTGCTTTCCTGTGGCAAGGAAACTGCTTTCATTCCTCAGGTGACACTTTGGCTCAGACCTGCCCTACCCCAAGGATTCACGGATGTGCAGCACGATTAGTTGAGATCAGCCCTTCTGGTTCTCTCATGGATGAAACCATCTGGGCAAAGAGCCATTCTAAGCTGGGGACCATGGTTTCTTTCCCTAGTCTACACAGAAACAGCATTCTTAGGGAGACGAGCTGCTGGAGTTTGGTAGCAGAATCTCCTATTCTGAAGAGTAACACTTCGTTGTAAGCGGGTTGCATCAGCCTTGCCACATTTTATCAGTTGGCTATAAAGGAGGGCAGTCATTTAGCAGACTTACTTGAGACTCTGCTTCCCAGGCTGGAAACTTTGCTTTCATTCCTTAGGTGGCACATTGGCTCAGGACTGCCTTAACCCAAGTATTCAGGGATTTGCAGTCCGATTAGTTGAGATCGGCCTTTCTGGCTCTTTAATGGATGAAACCAACTGGGCAAAGAGACGTTCTAAGCTGGGGACCATGGTGTCTTTCCCTAGTCTACATAGAAATAGCACTCTGAGGGAGACGAGCTGCTGGCGTTTGGTAGCACAATCTCCTATTCTGCAGTGAAACATTTCATTGTAAGCGGGATGCATCAGTCTTGCCACATTTTCTCAACTGGATATAAAGGAGGGCAGTCAATAGGCGTCACCCTCCAAGCCCACTCCAATTTCATAGAGAAAACTCCAGGCCTTGCTGTGCTTTCCTGTGGCAAGGAAACTGCTTTCATTCCTCAGGTGACACTTTGGCTCAGAACTGCCCTACCCCAAGCATTCACGGATGTGCAGCACGATTAGTTGAGATCAGCCATTCTGGTTCTCTCAGGGATGAAACCATCTGGGCAAAGAGCCGTTCTAAGATGGGGACCATGGCGCCTTTCCCTAGTCTACACAGAAACAGCATTCTGAGGGAGAGGAGCTGCTGGCGTTTGGTAGCACAATATCCTATTCTGAAGAGAAACATTTCGTTGTAAGCGGGTTGCATCAGCCTTGCCACATTTTCTCAACTGGCTATAAAGGAGGGCAGTCAGTAGGCCTCACCCTTCAAGCCCACTCCTATTTCATAGAGAAATCAACAGGCCTCGGTGTGCTTTCCTGTGGCAGGAAATTTGCTTTCATTCCTTAGGTGGCCCTTTGGCTCAGAACAGCCCTCCCAGAAGGATTCCGGGATGTGCAGCCCGATTAGTTGAGATCAGCCCTTCTGGCTCTTTCATGGATGAGACCAACTGGGCAAAGAGCCGTTCTAAGCTGGGGACCATGGTGTCTTTCCCTAGTCTACACAGAAACAGCACTCTGAGGGAGACGAGCTGGTGGCGTTTGGTAGTAAAATCTCCTATTCTGAAGAGAAACATTTCGTTGTAAGCGGGTTTCATCAGACTTGCCACATTTTCTCAACTGGCTATAAAGGAGGGCAGTCAGTTCGCAGGCTTATTTGAGGCCCTGCTTCCCAGGCTGGAAACTTTGCTTTCATTCCTTAGGTGGCACATTGCCTCAGGAGTGTCTACCCCAAGGATTCAGGGATGTGCAGCCCGATTAGTAGAGATCAGGTTTCTGGATCTTTCATGGATGAAGCCAACTGGGCAAAGAGCCATTCTAAGCTCGGGACCATGCTGTCTTTCCTTAGACTGCACAGAAACAGCACTCTGAGTGAGAGGAGCTGCTGGCGTTTGGTAGCAAAATCTCCTATTGTGAAGAGAAACATTTCGTTGTAAGCGGGTTGCCTCAGCCTTGTCACATTTTCTCAACTGGATATAAAGGAGGGCAGTCAGTAGGCGTCACCTTTGAAACCCACTCCAATTTCATAGAGAAAATGCCAGGCCTTGGTGTGCTTTCCTGTGGCAAGGAAACTGCTTTCATTCCTTAGGTTGCACCTTGGCTCAGAACTGCCCTATCCCAAGGATTCAGGGATGTGCAGCCCGATTAGTTGAGATCAGCCCTTCTGGCTCTTCCATGGATGAAACCAACTGAGCAAAGAGCCGTTCTAAGCTGGGGACCATGGTGTCTTTCCTTAATCTACACAGAAACAGCATTCTGAGTGAGACGAGCTGCTGGCGTTTGGTAGCAAAATCTCCTATTCTGGAGAGAAACATTTCATTGTAAGCGGGTGGCATCAGCCTTGTCACATTTTCTCAAGTGGATATAAAGGAGGGCAGTCAATAGGCGTCACCCTCCAAGCCATTCCAATTTCATAGAGAAAACTCCAGGCCTTGCTGTGCTTTCCTGTGGTAAGGAAACTGCTTTCATTCCTCAGGTGGCACTTTGGCTCAGAACTGCCCTACCCCAAGGATTCATGGATGTGCAGCCCGATTGGTTGAGATCAGCCCTGCTGGTTCTCTCATGGATGAAACCATCTGGGCAAAGAGCCATTCTAAGCTGGGGACCATGGTGTCTTTCCCTAGTCTACACAGAAACAGCATTCTTAGGGAGACGAGCTGCTGGCGTTGGTAGCACAATCTCCTATTCTGAAGAGAAACATATCGTTGTAAGTGGGTTGCATCAGCCTTGCCACATTTTCTCAACTGGCTATAAAGGAGGGCAGTCAGTTGGCGGAATTACTTTAGGCACTGCTTCCAAGGCTGGAAACTTTGCTTTCATTCCTTAGGTGGCACACTGTCTCAGTAGTGCCAACCCCAAGGATTCAGGGATGTGCAGCCTGTATAGTTGAGATCAGCCATTCTGGTTCTCTCATGGATGAAACCATCTGGGCAAAGAGCCGTTCTAAGCTGCGGACCATGGTGTCTTTCCCTACTCTACACAGAAACAGCACCCTGAGGGAGACGACCTGCTGGCGTTTGACAGCAAAATCTCCTATTCTGAAGAGAAACATTTCGTTGTAATAGGGTTCCATCAACCTTGCCACATTTTCTCAAATGGCTATAAAGTAGGGCAGTCATTTAGCAGACTTACTTGAGACACTGCTTCCCAGGCTGGAAACTTTGCTTTCATTCCTTAGGTGGCACTTCGGCTCGGAATGCCTACCCCAAGGATTCAGGTATGTGCAGCCCGATTAGTAGCGATCAGCCCTTCTTGCTCTTTCATGGATGAAATCAACTGGGCAAGAGCCGTTCTAAGCTGGGGACCTTCGGGTCTTTCCCTAGTCTACACAGAAACAGCACTCTGAGGGAGACGAGCTGCTGGCGTTTGATAGCAAAATCTCCTATTCTGAAGAGAAACATTTCGTTGTAATAGGGTTCCATCAACCTTGCCACATTTTCTCAAATGGCTATAAAGGAGGGCAGTCTTTTAGCAGACTTACTTCAGGCCCTGCTTCCCAGGCTGTAAACATTGCTTTCATTCCTTAGGTGGCACATTGGCTCAGGACTGCCCTACCCCAAGTATTCAGGGATTTGTAGCCCGATTATTTGAGATCAGCCCTTCTGGCTCTTTCATGGATGAAACCAACTGGGCAAAGAGCCGTTCTAAGCTGGGGACCATAGTGTCTTTCCCTAGTTTACACAGAACAGCACGCTGAGGGAGACGAGCTGTTGGCGTTTGAAAGAAAAATCTCCTATTCTGAAGAGAAACATTTCGTTGTAAGCGGGTTGCATCAGTCTTTCCACATTTTCTCAACTGGCTATAAATGAGGGCAGTCAGTAGGCCTCACCCTTCAAGCCCACTCCAATTTCATAGAGAAATCAACATGCCTCGGTGTGCTTTCCTGTGGCAGGAAATTTGCTTTCATTCCTTAGGTGGCCCTTTGGCTCAGAACAGCCCTCCCAGAAGGATTCAGGGATATTCAGCCCGATTAGTTGAGATCAGCCCTTCTCTCACTTTCATGGATGAAACCAACTGGGCAAAGAGCCGTTCTAAGCTGGGGACCATGGTGTCTTTCCCTAGTCTACACTGAAACAGCACCCTGAGGGAGACGAGCTGCTGGCGTTTGGTAGCAAAATCTCCTATTCTGAAGAGAAACATTTCGTTGTAAGCGGGTTGCATCAGCCTTTCCACATTTTCTCAACTGGCTCTAAAGGAGGGCAGTCAGTTGGCAGACTTACTTGAGGCACTGCTTCCAAGGCTGGAAACTTTGCTTTCATTCCTTAGGTGGCACACTGACTCAGTAATGCCTACCCCAAGGATTCAGATATGTGCAGCCTGTATACTTGAGATCAGCCCTTCTGGTTCTCTGATGGATGAAACCATCTGGGCAAAGAGCCGTTCTAAGCTGGGGACTATGGTGTCTTTCCCTAGTCTACACAGAAACAGCATCCTGAGGGAGACGAGCTGCTGGCGTTTGATAGCAAAATCTCCTATTCTGAAGAGAAATATTTCGTTGTAAGAGGGTTCCATCAGCCTTGCCACATTTTCTCAAATGGCTATAAAGTAGGGCAGTCATTTAGCAGACTTACTTGAGACCCCGCTTCCCAGGCTGGAAACTTTGCTTTCATTCCTTAGGTGGCACATTGTCTCAGGAGTGCCTACCCCAAGGATTCAGGATGTGCAGCCCGATTAGTAGAGATCAGCCCTTCTGGCTATTTAATGGATGAAATCAACTGGGCAAAGAGCCGTTCTAAGCTGGGGACCATGGTGTCTTTCCCTAGTCTACACAGAAACAGCACCCTGAGGGAGACGAGCTGCTGGCGTTTGGTAGCACAATCTCCTATTCTGAAGAGAAACAATTCGTTGTAAGCGGGTTGCATTAGCCTTGCCACATTTTCTCAACTGGCTATAAAGGAGGGCAGTCAGTAGGCCTCACCCTTCAAACCCACTTCAATTTCATAGAGAAATCAAGAGGCCTCGGTGTGCTTTCCTGTGGCAGGAGATTTGCTTTCATTCCTTAGGTTGCCCTTTGGCTCAGAACAGCCCTCCCAGAAGGATTCAGGGATGTGCAGCCCGATTAGTTGAGATCAGCCCTTCTGGCTCTTTCATGGATGAAACCAACTGGGCAAAGAGCCGTTTTAAGCTGGGGACCATGTTGTCTTTCCCTAGTTTACACAGAAACAGCACCCTGAGGGAGAAGAGCTGCTGGCGTTTGGTAGCAAAATCTCCTATTCTGAAGAGAAACATTTCGTTGTAAGCAGGTTGCATCAGCCTTGTCACATTTTCTCAATTGGCTATAAAGGAGGGCACTCAGCTGACAGACTTACTTCGGGCACTGCTTCCCAGGCCTGAAACTTTGCTTTCATTCCTTAGGTGGCACATTGGCTCAGGAGTGCCTACCAAAAGGATTCAGGGATGTGCAGCCCGCTTAGTAGAGGTCAGCCCTTCTCTCTCTTTCATAGATGAAACCAACGGACAAAGAGCCGTTTTAAGCTGGGGACCTTCGTGTCTTTCCCTAGTCTACACAGAAACAGTACTCTGAGGGAGACGAGCTGCTGGTGTTTGATAGCAAAATCTCCTATTCTGAAGAGAAACATTTCGTTGTAAGCGGGTTGCATCAGCCTTGTCACATTTTCTCAAGTGGATATAAAGGAGGGCAGTCAATAGGCGTCACCCTCCAAGCCCACTCCAATTTCATAGAGAAAACTCCAGGCCTTGCTGTGCTTTCCTGTGGCAAGGAAACTTCTTTTATTCCTCAGGTGGCACTTTGGCTCAGAACAGCCCTACCCCAGGGATTCACGGATTTGCAGCCCGATTGGTTGAGATCAGCCCTTATGGTTGTCTCATGGATGAAACCATCTGGGAAAAGAGCCATTCTTACCTGGGGACCATGGTGTCTTTCCCTAGTCTACACAGAAACACCATTCTTAGGGAGAGGAGCTGCTGGCGCTGGTGGCACAATCTCCTATTCTGAAGAGAAACATTTCGTTGTAAGTGGGTTGCATCAGCCTTGCCACATTTTCTCAACTGGCTATAAAGGAGGGCAGTCAGTAGGCCACACCCTTCAAGCCGACTCCAATTTCATTGAGAAATCAACAGGCCTCGGTGTGCTTTCCTGTGGCAGGAAATTTGCTTTCATTCCTTAGGTGGCCCTTTGGCTCAGAACAGCCCTCCCAGAAGGATTCAGGGATGTGCAGCCCGATTAGTTGAGATCAGCCCTTCTGGCTCTTTCATGGATGAAACCAAGTTGGCAAAGAGCATTCTACGCTGGGGACCATGGTGTCTTTCCTTAGTCTACACAGAAACAGCACTCTGAGTGAGACGAGCTGCTGGCGTTTGGTAGCAAAATCTCCTATTCTGGAGCAAAACATTTCGTTGTAAGCGGGTTGCATCAGCCTTGTCACATTTTCTCAACTGGATATAAAGGAGGGCAGTCAATAGGCGTCACCCTCCAAGCCCACTCCAATTTCATAGAGAAAACTCCAGGCCTTGCTGTGCTTTCCTGTGGCAAGGAAACTGCTTTCATTCCTCAGGTGACACTTTGGCTCAGACCTGCCCTACCCCAAGGATTCACGGATGTGCAGCACGATTAGTTGAGATCAGCCCTTCTGGTTCTCTCATGGATGAAACCATCTGGGCAAAGAGCCATTCTAAGCTGGGGACCATGGTGTCTTTCCCTAGTCTACACAGAAACAGCATTCTTAGGGAGACGAGCTGCTGGAGTTTGGTAGCAGAATCTCCTATTCTGAAGAGTAACACTTCGTTGTAAGCGGGTTGCATCAGCCTTGCCACATTTTATCAGTTGGCTATAAAGGAGGGCAGTCATTTAGCAGACTTACTTGAGACTCTGCTTCCCAGGCTGGAAACTTTGCTTTCATTCTTTAGGTGGCACATTGGCTCAGGACTGCCTTAACCCAAGTATTCAGGGATTTGCAGTCCGATTAGTTGAGATCGGCCTTTCTGGCTCTTTAATGGATGAAACCAACTGGGCAAAGAGACGTTCTAAGCTGGGGACCATGGTGTCTTTCCCTAGTCTACATAGAAATAGCACTCTGAGGGAGACGAGCTGCTGGCGTTTGGTAGCACAATCTCCTATTCTGCAGTGAAACATTTCGTTGTAAGCGGGATGCATCAGTCTTGCCACATTTTCTCAACTGGATATAAAGGAGGGCAGTCAATAGGCGTCACCCTCCAAGCCCACTCCAATTTCATAGAGAAAACTCCAGGCCTTGCTGTGCTTTCCTGTGGCAAGGAAACTGCTTTCATTCCTCAGGTGACACTTTGGCTCAGAACTGCCCTACCCCAAGCATTCACGGATGTGCAGCACGATTAGTTGATATCAGCCCTTCTGGTTCTCTCATGGATGAAACCATCTGGGCAAAGAGCCTTTCTAAGATGGGGACCATGGTGCCTTTCCCTAGTCTACACAGAAACAGCATTCTGAGGGAGAGGAGCTGCTGGCGTTTGGTAGCACAATATCCTATTCTGAAGAGAAACATTTCGTTGTAAGCGGGTTGCATCAGCCTTGCCACATTTTCTCAACTGGCTATAAAGGAGGGCAGTCAGTAGGCCTCACCCTTCAAGCCCACTCCTATTTCATAGAGAAATCAACAGGCCTCGGTGTGCTTTCCTGTGGCAGGAAATTTGCTTTCATTCCTTAGGTGGCCCTTTGGCTCAGAACAGCCCTCCCAGAAGGATTCCGGGATGTGCAGCCCGATTAGTTGAGATCAGCCCTTCTGGCTCTTTCATGGATGAGACCAACTGGGCAAAGAGCCGTTCTAAGCTGGGGACCATGGTGTCTTTCCCTAGTCTACACAGAAACAGCACTCTGAGGGAGACGAGCTGGTGGCGTTTGGTAGTAAAATCTCCTATTCTGAAGAGAAACATTTCGTTGTAAGCGGGTTTCATCAGACTTGCCACATTTTCTCAACTGGCTATAAAGGAGGGCAGTCAGTTCGCCAGCTTATTTGAGGCCCTGCTTCCCAGGCTGGAAACTTTGCTTTCATTCCTTAGGTGGCACATTGCCTCAGGAGTGTCTACCCCAAGGATTCAGGGATGTGCAGCCCGATTAGTAGAGATCAGGTTTCTGGCTCTTTCATGGATGAAGCCAACTGGGCAAAGAGCCATTCTAAGCTCGGGACCATGCTGTCTTTCCTTAGACTGCACAGAAACAGCACTCTGAGTGAGAGGAGCTGCTGGCGTTTGGTAGCAAAATCTCCTATTGTGAAGAGAAACATTTCGTTGTAAGCGGGTTGCCTCAGCCTTGTCACATTTTCTCTACTGGATATAAAGGAGGGCAGTCAGTAGGCGTCACCTTTGAAGCCCACTCCAATTTCATAGAGAAAACGCCAGGCCTTGGTGTGCTTTCCTGTGGCAAGGAAACTGCTTTCATTCCTTAGGTTGCACCTTGGCTCAGAACTGCCCTATCCCAAGGATTCAGGGATGTGCAGACCGATTAGTTGAGATCAGCCCTTCTGGCTCTTCCATGGATGAAACCAACTGAGCAAAGAGCCGTTCTAAGCTGGGGACCATGGTGTCTTTCCTTAATCTACACAGAAACAGCATTCTGAGTGAGACGAGCTGCTGGCGTTTGGTAGCAAAATCTCCTATTCTGGAGAGAAACATTTCATTGTAAGCGGGTGGCATCAGCCTTGTCACATTTTCTCAAGTGGATATAAAGGAGGGCAGTCAATAGGCGTCACCCTCCAAGCCATTCCAATTTCATAGAGAAAACTCCAGGCCTTGCTGTGCTTTCCTGTGGTAAGGAAACTGCTTTCATTCCTCAGGTGGCACTTTGGCTCAGAACTGCCCTACCCCAAGGATTCATGGATGTGCAGCCCGATTGGTTGAGATCAGCCCTGCTGGTTCTCTCATGGATGAAACCATCTGGGCAAAGAGCCATTCTAAGCTGGGGACCATGGTGTCTTTCCCTAGTCTACACAGAAACAGCATTCTTAGGGAGACGAGCTGCTGGCGTTGGTAGCACAATCTCCTATTCTGAAGAGAAACATATCGTTGTAAGTGGGTTGCATCAGCCTTGCCACATTTTCTCAACTGGCTATAAAGGAGGGCAGTCAGTTGGCGGAATTACTTTAGGCACTGCTTCCAAGGCTGGAAACTTTGCTTTCATTCCTTAGGTGGCACACTGTCTCAGTAGTGCCAACCCCAAGGATTCAGGGATGTGCAGCCTGTATAGTTGAGATCAGCCATTCTGGTTCTCTCATGGATGAAACCATCTGGGCAAAGAGCCGTTCTAAGCTGCGGACCATGGTGTCTTTCCCTACTCTACACAGAAACAGCACCCTGAGGGAGACGACCTGCTGGCGTTTGACAGCAAAATCTCCTATTCTGAAGAGAAACATTTCGTTGTAATAGGGTTCCATCAACCTTGCCACATTTTCTCAAATGGCTATAAAGTAGGGCAGTCATTTAGCAGACTTACTTGAGACACTGCTTCCCAGGCTGGAAACTTTGCTTTCATTCCTTAGGTGGCACTTCGGCTCGGAATGCCTACCCCAAGGATTCAGGTATGTGCAGCCCGATTAGTAGCGATCAGCCCTTCTTGCTCTTTCATGGATGAAAGCAACTGGGCAAGAGCCGTTCTAAGCTGGGGACCTTCGGGTCTTTCCCTAGTCTACACAGAAACAGCACTCTGAGGGAGACGAGCTGCTGGCGTTTGATAGCAAAATCTCCTATTCTGAAGAGAAACATTTTGTTGTAAGAGGGTTTCATCAGCCTTGCCACATTTTCTCAAATGGCTATAAAGGAGGGCAGTCTTTTAGCAGACTTACTTCAGGCCCTGCTTCCCAGGCTGTAAACTTTGCTTTCATTCCTTAGGTGGCACATTGGCTCAGGACTGCCCTACCCCAAGTATTCAGGGATTTGTAGCCCGATTAGTTGAGATCAGCCCTTCTGGCTCTCTCATGGATGAAACCAACTGGGCAAAGAGCCGTTCTAAGCTGGGGACCATAGTGTCTTTCCCTAGTTTACACAGAACAGCACGCTGAGGGAGACGAGCTGTTGGCGTTTGAAAGAAAAATCTCCTATTCTGAAGAGAAACATTTCGTTGTAAGCGGGTTGCATCAGTCTTTCCACATTTTCTCAACTGGCTATAAATGAGGGCAGTCAGTAGGCCTCACCCTTCAAGCCCACTCCAATTTCATAGAGAAATCAACATGCCTCGGTGTGCTTTCCTGTGGCAGGAAATTTGCTTTCATTCCTTAGGTGGCCCTTTGGCTCAGAACAGCCCTCCCAGAAGGATTCAGGAATATTCAGCCCGGTTAGTTGAGATCAGCCCTTCTCTCACTTTCATGGATGAAACCAACTGGGCAAAGAGCCGTTCTAAGCTGGGGACCATGGTGTCTTTCCCTAATCTACACTGAAAGAGCACCCTGAGGGAAACGAGCTGCTGGCGTTTGGTAGCAAAATCTCCTATTCTGAAGAGAAACATTTCGTTGTAAGCGGGTTGCATCAGCCTTTCCACATTTTCTCAACTGGCTCTAAAGGAGGGCAGTCAGTTGGCAGACTTACTTGAGGCACTGCTTCCAAGGCTGGGAACTTTGCTTTCATTCCTTAGGTGGCACACTGGCTCAGTAGTGCCTACCCCAAGGATTCAGTGATGTGCAGCCCGATTAGTTGAGATCAGCCCTTCTGGTTCTCTCATGGACGAAACCATCTGGGCAAAGAGCTGTTCTAAGCTGGGGACCATGGTGTCTTTCCCTAGTCTACACAGAAACAGCATTCTGAGTGAGAAGAGCTGCTGGCGTTTGGTAGCACAATCTCCTATTCTGAAGAGAAACATTTCGTTGTAAGCGTGTTGCATCAGCCTTGCCACATTTTCTCAACTGGCTATGAAAGAGTGTAGTCATTTAGCAGACTTACTTGAGACCCTGCTTCCCAGGCAGGAAACTTTGCTTTCATTCCTTAGGTGGCCTTTTGGCTCAGAACAGCCCTCCCAGAAGGAATCAGGGATTTCCAGCCGGATTAGTTGAGATCAGCCCTTCTGGCTCTTTCATGGATGAAACCAACTGGGCAAAGAGCCATTCTAAGCTGGGGACCATGATGTCTTTCCTTAATCTACACAGAAACAGCATTCTGAGTGAGACGAGCTGCTGGCGTTTGGTAGCAAAATCTCCTATTCTGGAGAGAAACATTTCATTGTAAGCGGGTGGCATCAGCCTTGTCACATTTTCTCAAGTGGATATAAAGGAGGGCAGTCAATAGGCGTCACCCTCCAAGCCATTCCAATTTCATAGAGAAAACTCCAGGCCTTGCTGTGCTTTCCTGTGGTAAGGAAACTGCTTTCATTCCTCAGGTGGCACTTTGGCTCAGAACTGCCCTACCCCAAGGATTCATGGATGTGCAGCCCGATTGGTTGAGATCAGCCCTGCTGGTTCTCTCAGGGATGAAACCATCTGGGCAAAGAGCCATTCTAAGCTGGGGACCATGGTGTCTTTCCCTAGTCTACACAGAAACAGCATTCTTAGGGAGACGAGCTGCTGGCGTTGGTAGCACAATCTCCTATTCTGAAGAGAAACATATCGTTGTAAGTGGGTTGCATCAGCCTTGCCACATTTTCTCAACTGGCTATAAAGGAGGGCAGTCAGTTGGCGGAATTACTTTAGGCACTGCTTCCAAGGCTGGAAACTTTGCTTTCATTCCTTAGGTGGCACACTGTCTCAGTAGTGCCAACCCCAAGGATTCAGGGATGTGCAGCCTGTATAGTTGAGATCAGCCATTCTGGTTCTCTCATGGATGAAACCATCTGGGCAAAGAGCCGTTCTAAGCTGCGGACCATGGTGTCTTTCCCTACTCTACACAGAAACAGCACCCTGAGGGAGACGACCTGCTGGCGTTTGACAGCAAAATCTCCTATTCTGAAGAGAAACATTTCGTTGTAATAGGGTTCCATCAACCTTGCCACATTTTCTCAAATGGCTATAAAGTAGGGCAGTCATTTAGCAGACTTACTTGAGACACTGCTTCCCAGGCTGGAAACTTTGCTTTCATTCCTTAGGTGGCACTTCGGCTCGGAATGCCTACCCCAAGGATTCAGGTATGTGCAGCCCGATTAGTAGCGATCAGCCCTTCTTGCTCTTTCATGGATGAAAGCAACTGGGCAAGAGCCGTTCTAAGCTGGGGACCTTCGGGTCTTTCCCTAGTCTACACAGAAACAGCACTCTGAGGGAGACGAGCTGCTGGCGTTTGATAGCAAAATCTCCTATTCTGAAGAGAAACATTTTGTTGTAAGAGGGTTTCATCAGCCTTGCCACATTTTCTCAAATGGCTATAAAGGAGGGCAGTCTTTTAGCAGACTTACTTCAGGCCCTGCTTCCCAGGCTGTAAACTTTGCTTTCATTCCTTAGGTGGCACATTGGCTCAGGACTGCCCTACCCCAAGTATTCAGGGATTTGTAGCCCGATTAGTTGAGATCAGCCCTTCTGGCTCTCTCATGGATGAAACCAACTGGGCAAAGAGCCGTTCTAAGCTGGGGACCATAGTGTCTTTCCCTAGTTTACACAGAACAGCACGCTGAGGGAGACGAGCTGTTGGCGTTTGAAAGAAAAATCTCCTATTCTGAAGAGAAACATTTCGTTGTAAGCGGGTTGCATCAGTCTTTCCACATTTTCTCAACTGGCTATAAATGAGGGCAGTCAGTAGGCCTCACCCTTCAAGCCCACTCCAATTTCATAGAGAAATCAACATGCCTCGGTGTGCTTTCCTGTGGCAGGAAATTTGCTTTCATTCCTTAGGTGGCCCTTTGGCTCAGAACAGCCCTCCCAGAAGGATTCAGGAATATTCAGCCCGGTTAGTTGAGATCAGCCCTTCTCTCACTTTCATGGATGAAACCAACTGGGCAAAGAGCCGTTCTAAGCTGGGGACCATGGTGTCTTTCCCTAATCTACACTGAAACAGCACCCTGAGGGAAACGAGCTGCTGGCGTTTGGTAGCAAAATCTCCTATTCTGAAGAGAAACATTTCGTTGTAAGCGGGTTGCATCAGCCTTTCCACATTTTCTCAACTGGCTCTAAAGGAGGGCAGTCAGTTGGCAGACTTACTTGAGGCACTGCTTCCAAGGCTGGGAACTTTGCTTTCATTCCTTAGGTGGCACACTGGCTCAGTAGTGCCTACCCCAAGGATTCAGTGATGTGCAGCCCGATTAGTTGAGATCAGCCCTTCTGGTTCTCTCATGGACGAAACCATCTGGGCAAAGAGCTGTTCTAAGCTGGGGACCATGGTGTCTTTCCCTAGTCTACACAGAAACAGCATTCTGAGTGAGAAGAGCTGCTGGCGTTTGGTAGCACAATCTCCTATTCTGAAGAGAAACATTTCGTTGTAAGCGTGTTGCATCAGCCTTGCCACATTTTCTCAACTGGCTATGAAAGAGTGTAGTCATTTAGCAGACTTACTTGAGACCCTGCTTCCCAGGCAGGAAACTTTGCTTTCATTCCTTAGGTGGCCTTTTGGCTCAGAACAGCCCTCCCAGAAGGAATCAGGGATTTCCAGCCGGATTAGTTGAGATCAGCCCTTCTGGCTCTTTCATGGATGAAACCAACTGGGCAAAGAGCCATTCTAAGCTGGGGACCATGATGTCTTTCCTTAATCTACACAGAAACAGCATTCTGAGTGAGACGAGCTGCTGGCGTTTGGTAGCAAAATCTCCTATTCTGGAGAGAAACATTTCGTTGTAAGCGGGTTGCATCACCCTTGTCACATTTTCTCAACTGGATATAAAGGAGGGCAGTCAATAGGCGTCACCCTCCAAGCCCACTCCAATTTCACAGAGAAAACTCCAGGCCTTGCTGTGCTTTCCTGTGGCATGGAAACTGCTTTCATTCCTCAGGTGGCACTTTGGCTCAGAACTGCCCTACCCCAAGGATTCACGGATGTGCAGCCCGATTGGTTGAGATCAGCCCTTCTGGTTCTCTCATGGATGAAACCCTCTGGGAAAGGAGCCATTCTAAGCTGGGGACCATGGTGTCTTTCCCTAGTCTACACAGAAACAGCATTCTTAGGGAGACGAGCTGCTGGCGTTGGTAACACAATCTCCTATTCTAAAGAGAAACATTTCGTTGTAAGCGGGTTGCATTAGCCTTGCTACATTTTCTCAACTGGCTATAAAGGAGGGCAGTCAGTTGGCAGACTTACTTGAGGCACTGCTTCCAAGGCTGGAAACTTTGCTTTCATTCCTTAGGTGGCACACTGACTCAGTAATGCCTACCCCAAGGATTCAGATATGTGCAGCCTGTATACTTGAGATCAGCCCTTCTGGTTCTCTGATGGATGAAACCATCTGGGCAAAGAGCCGTTCTAAGCTGGGGACTATGGTGTCTTTCCCTAGTCTACACAGAAACAGCATCCTGAGGGAGACGAGCTGCTGGCGTTTGATAGCAAAATCTCCTATTCTGAAGAGAAATATTTCGTTGTAAGCAGGTTGCATCAGCCTTGCCACATTTTCTCAATTGGCTATAAAGGAGGGCACTCAGCTGACAGACTTACTTCGGGCACTGCTTCCCAGGCCTGAAACTTTGCTTTCATTCCTTAGGTGGCACATTGGCTCAGGAGTGCCTACCAAAAGGATTCAGGGATGTGCAGCCCGCTTAGTAGAGGTCAGCCCTTCTCTCTCTTTCATAGATGAAACCAACGGACAAAGAGCCGTTTTAAGCTGGGGACCTTCGTGTCTTTCCCTAGTCTACACAGAAACAGTACTCTGAGGGAGACGAGCTGCTGGTGTTTGATAGCAAAATCTCCTATTCTGAAGAGAAACATTTCGTTGTAAGCGGGTTGCATCAGCCTTGTCACATTTTCTCAAGTGGATATAAAGGAGGGCAGTCAATAGGCGTCACCCTCCAAGCCCACTCCAATTTCATAGAGAAAACTCCAGGCCTTGCTGTGCTTTCCTGTGGCAAGGAAACTTCTTTTATTCCTCAGGTGGCACTTTGGCTCAGAACAGCCCTACCCCAGGGATTCACGGATTTGCAGCCCGATTGGTTGAGATCAGCCCTTATGGTTGTCTCATGGATGAAACCATCTGGGAAAAGAGCCATTCTTACCTGGGGACCATGGTGTCTTTCCCTAGTCTACACAGAAACACCATTCTTAGGGAGAGGAGCTGCTGGCGCTGGTGGCACAATCCCCTATTCTGAAGAGAAACATTTCGTTGTAAGTGGGTTGCATCAGCCTTGCCACATTTTCTCAACTGGCTATAAAGGAGGGCAGTCAGTAGGCCTCACCCTTCAAGCCGACTCCAATTTCATTGAGAAATCAACAGGCCTCGGTGTGCTTTCCTGTGGCAGGAAATTTGCTTTCATTCCTTAGGTGGCCCTTTGGCTCAGAACAGCCCTCCCAGAAGGATTCAGGGATGTGCAGCCCGATTAGTTGAGATCAGCCCTTCTGGCTCTTTCATGGATGAAACCAACTTGGCAAAGAGCATTCTACGCTGGGGACCATGGTGTCTTTCCTTAGTCTACACAGAAACAGCACTCTGAGTGAGACGAGCTGCTGGCGTTTGGTAGCAAAATCTCCTATTCTGGAGCAAAACATTTCGTTGTAAGCGGGTTGCATCAGCCTTGTCACATTTTCTCAACTGGATATAAAGGAGGGCAGTCAATAGGCGTCACCCTCCAAGCCCACTCCAATTTCATAGAGAAAACTCCAGGCCTTGCTGTGCTTTCCTGTGGCAAGGAAACTGCTTTCATTCCTCAGGTGACACTTTGGCTCAGACCTGCCCTACCCCAAGGATTCACGGATGTGCAGCACGATTAGTTGAGATCAGCCCTTCTGGTTCTCTCATGGATGAAACCATCTGGGCAAAGAGCCATTCTAAGCTGGGGACCATGGTGTCTTTCCCTAGTCTACACAGAAACAGCATTCTTAGGGAGACGAGCTGCTGGAGTTTGGTAGCAGAATCTCCTATTCTGAAGAGTAACACTTCGTTGTAAGCGGGTTGCATCAGCCTTGCCACATTTTATCAGTTGGCTATAAAGGAGGGCAGTCATTTAGCAGACTTACTTGAGACTCTGCTTCCCAGGCTGGAAACTTTGCTTTCATTCCTTAGGTGGCACATTGGCTCAGGACTGCCTTAACCCAAGTATTCAGGGATTTGCAGTCCGATTAGTTGAGATCGGCCTTTCTGGCTCTTTAATGGATGAAACCAACTGGGCAAAGAGACGTTCTAACCTGGGGACCATGGTGTCTTTCCCTAGTCTACATAGAAATAGCACTCTGAGGGAGACGAGCTGCTGGCATTTGGTAGCACAATCTCCTATTCTGCAGTGAAACATTTCATTGTAAGCGGGATGCATCAGTCTTGCCACATTTTCTCAACTGGATATAAAGGAGGGCAGTCAATAGGCGTCACCCTCCAAGCCCACTCCAATTTCATAGAGAAAACTCCAGGCCTTGCTGTGCTTTCCTGTGGCAAGGAAACTGCTTTCATTCCTCAGGTGACACTTTGGCTCAGAACTGCCCTACCCCAAGCATTCACGGATGTGCAGCACGATTAGTTGAGATCAGCCCTTCTGGTTCTCTCATGGATGAAACCATCTGGGCAAAGAGCCGTTCTAAGATGGGGACCATGGTGCCTTTCCCTAGTCTACACAGAAACAGCATTCTGAGGGAGAGGAGCTGCTGGCGTTTGGTAGCACAATATCCTATTCTGAAGAGAAACATTTCGTTGTAAGCGGGTTGCATCAGCCTTGCCACATTTTCTCAACTGGCTATAAAGGAGGGCAGTCAGTAGGCCTCACCCTTCAAGCCCACTCCTATTTCATAGAGAAATCAACAGGCCTCGGTGTGCTTTCCTGTGGCAGGAAATTTGCTTTCATTCCTTAGGTGGCCCTTTGGCTCAGAACAGCCCTCCCAGAAGGATTCCGGGATGTGCAGCCCGATTAGTTGAGATCAGCCCTTCTGGCTCTTTCATGGATGAGACCAACTGGGCAAAGAGCCGTTCTAAGCTGGGGACCATGGTGTCTTTCCCTAGTCTACACAGAAACAGCACTCTGAGGGAGACGAGCTGGTGGCGTTTGGTAGTAAAATCTCCTATTCTGAAGAGAAACATTTCGTTGTAAGCGGGTTTCATCAGACTTGCCACATTTTCTCAACTGGCTATAAAGGAGGGCAGTCAGTTCGCCAGCTTATTTGAGACCCTGCTTCCCAGGCTGGAAACTTTGCTTTCATTCCTTAGGTGGCACATTGCCTCAGGAGTGTCTACCCCAAGGATTCAGGGATGTGCAGCCCGATTAGTAGAGATCAGGTTTCTGGATCTTTCATGGATGAAGCCAACTGGGCAAAGAGCCATTCTAAGCTCGGGACCAAGCTGTCTTTCCTTAGACTGCACAGAAACAGCACTCTGAGTGAGAGGAGCTGCTGGCGTTTGGTAGCAAAATCTCCTATTGTGAAGAGAAACATTTCATTGTAAGCGGGTTGCCTCAGCCTTGTCACATTTTCTCAACTGGATATAAAGGAGGGCAGTCAGTAGGTGTCACCTTTGAAGCCCACTCCAATTTCATAGAGAAAACGCCAGGCCTTGGTGTGCTTTCCTGTGGCAAGGAAACTGCTTTCATTCCTTAGGTTGCACCTTGGCTCAGAACTGCCCTATCCCAAGGATTCAGGGATGTGCAGCCCGATTAGTTGAGATCAGCCCTTCTGGCTCTTCCATGGATGAAACCAACTGAGCAAAGAGCCGTTCTAAGCTGGGGACCATGGTGTCTTTCCTTAATCTACACAGAAACAGCATTCTGAGTGAGACGAGCTGCTGGCGTTTGGTAGCAAAATCTCCTATTCTGGAGAGAAACATTTCATCGTAAGCGGGTGGCATCAGCCTTGTCACATTTTCTCAAGTGGATATAAAGGAGGGCAGTCAATAGGCGTCACCCTCCAAGCCATTCCAATTTCATAGAGAAAACTCCAGGCCTTGCTGTGCTTTCCTGTGGTAAGGAAACTGCTTTCATTCCTCAGGTGGCACTTTGGTTCAGAACTGCCCTACCCCAAGGATTCATGGATGTGCAGCCCGATTGGTTGAGATCAGCCCTTCTGGTTCTCTCATGGATGAAACCATCTGGGCAAAGAGCCATTCTAAGCTGGGGACCATGGTGTCTTTCCCTAGTCTACACAGAAACAGCATTCTTAGGGAGACGAGCTGCTGGCGTTGGTAGCACAATCTCCTATTCTGAAGAGAAACATATCGTTGTAAGTGGGTTGCATCAGCCTTGCCACATTTTCTCAACTGGCTATAAAGGAGGGCAGTCAGTTGGCGGAATTACTTTAGGCACTGCTTCCAAGGCTGGAAACTTTGCTTTCATTCCTTAGGTGGCACACTGGCTCAGTAGTGCCAACCCCAAGGATTCAGGGATGTGCAGCCTGTATAGTTGAGATCAGCCATTCTGGTTCTCTCATGGATGAAACCATCTGGGCAAAGAGCCGTTCTAAGCTGCGGACCATGGTGTCTTTCCCTACTCTACACAGAAACAGCACCCTGAGGGAGACGACCTGCTGGCGTTTGACAGCAAAATCTCCTATTCTGAAGAGAAACATTTCGTTGTAATAGGGTTCCATCAACCTTGCCACATTTTCTCAAATGGCTATAAAGTAGGGCAGTCATTTAGCAGACTTACTTGAGACACTGCTTCCCAGGCTGGAAACTTTGCTTTCATTCCTTAGGTGGCACTTCGGCTCGGAATGCCTACCCCAAGGATTCAGGTATGTGCAGCCCGATTAGTAGCGATCAGCCCTTCTTGCTCTTTCATGGATGAAAGCAACTGGGCAAGAGCCGTTCTAAGCTGGGGACCTTCGGGTCTTTCCCTAGTCTACACAGAAACAGCACTCTGAGGGAGACGAGCTGCTGGCGTTTGATAGCAAAATCTCCTATTCTGAAGAGAAACATTTCGTTGTAATAGGGTTCCATCAACCTTGCCACATTTTCTCAAATGGCTATAAAGGAGGGCAGTCTTTTAGCAGACTTACTTCAGGCCCTGCTTCCCAGGCTGTAAACTTTGCTTTCATTCCTTAGGTGGCACATTGGCTCAGGACTGCCCTACCCCAAGTATTCAGGGATTTGTAGCCCGATTATTTGAGATCAGCCCTTCTGGCTCTTTCATGGATGAAACCAACTGGGCAAAGAGCCGTTCTAAGCTGGGGACCATAGTGTCTTTCCCTAGTTTACACAGAACAGCACGCTGAGGGAGACGAGCTGTTGGCGTTTGAAAGAAAAATCTCCTATTCTGAAGAGAAACATTTCGTTGTAAGCGGGTTGCATCAGTCTTTCCACATTTTCTCAACTGGCTATAAATGAGGGCAGTCAGTAGGCCTCACCCTTCAAGCCCACTCCAATTTCATAGAGAAATCAACATGCCTCGGTGTGCTTTCCTGTGGCAGGAAATTTGCTTTCATTCCTTAGGTGGCCCTTTGGCTCAGAACAGCCCTCCCAGAAGGATTCAGGGATATTCAGCCCGATTAGTTGAGATCAGCCCTTCTCTCACTTTCATGGATGAAACCAACTGGGCAAAGAGCCGTTCTAAGCTGGGGACCATGGTGTCTTTCCCTAGTCTACACTGAAACAGCACCCTGAGGGAGACGAGCTGCTGGCGTTTGGTAGCAAAATCTCCTATTCTGAAGAGAAACATTTCGTTGTAAGCGGGTTGCATCAGCCTTTCCACATTTTCTCAACTGGCTCTAAAGGAGGGCAGTCAGTTGGCAGACTTACTTGAGGCACTGCTTCCAAGGCTGGAAACTTTGCTTTCATTCCTTAGGTGGCACACTGACTCAGTAATGCCTACCCCAAGGATTCAGATATGTGCAGCCTGTATACTTGAGATCAGCCCTTCTGGTTCTCTGATGGATGAAACCATCTGGGCAAAGAGCCGTTCTAAGCTGGGGACTATGGTGTCTTTCCCTAGTCTACACAGAAACAGCATCCTGAGGGAGACGAGCTGCTGGCGTTTGATAGCAAAATCTCCTATTCTGAAGAGAAATATTTCGTTGTAAGAGGGTTCCATCAGCCTTGCCACATTTTCTCAAATGGCTATAAAGTAGGGCAGTCATTTAGCAGACTTACTTGAGACCCCGCTTCCCAGGCTGGAAACTTTGCTTTCATTCCTTAGGTGGCACATTGTCTCAGGAGTGCCTACCCCAAGGATTCAGGATGTGCAGCCCGATTAGTAGAGATCAGCCCTTCTGGCTATTTAATGGATGAAATCAACTGGGCAAAGAGCCGTTCTAAGCTGGGGACCATGGTGTCTTTCCCTAGTCTACATAGAAATAGCACTCTGAGGGAGACGAGCTGCTGGCGTTTGGTAGCACAATCTCCTATTCTGCAGTGAAACATTTCGTTGTAAGCGGGATGCATCAGTCTTGCCACATTTTCTCAACTGGATATAAAGGAGGGCAGTCAATAGGCGTCACCCTCCAAGCCCACTCCAATTTCATAGAGAAAACTCCAGGCCTTGCTGTGCTTTCCTGTGGCAAGGAAACTGCTTTCATTCCTCAGGTGACACTTTGGCTCAGAACTGCCCTACCCCAAGCATTCACGGATGTGCAGCACGATTAGTTGAGATCAGCCCTTCTGGTTCTCTCATGGATGAAACCATCTGGGCAAAGAGCCGTTCTAAGATGGGGACCATGGTGCCTTTCCCTAGTCTACACAGAAACAGCATTCTGAGGGAGAGGAGCTGCTGGCGTTTGGTAGCACAATATCCTATTCTGAAGAGAAACATTTCGTTGTAAGCGGGTTGCATCAGCCTTGCCACATTTTCTCAACTGCCTATAAAGGAGGGCAGTCAGTAGGCCTCACCCTTCAAGCCCACTCCTATTTCATAGAGAAATCAACAGGCCTCGGTGTGCTTTCCTGTGGCAGGAAATTTGCTTTCATTCCTTAGGTGGCCCTTTGGCTCAGAACAGCCCTCCCAGAAGGATTCCGGGATGTGCAGCCCGATTAGTTGAGATCAGCCCTTCTGGCTCTTTCATGGATGAGACCAACTGGGCAAAGAGCCGTTCTAAGCTGGGGACCATGGTGTCTTTCCCTAGTCTACACAGAAACAGCACTCTGAGGGAGACGAGCTGGTGGCGTTTGGTAGTAAAATCTCCTATTCTGAAGAGAAATATTTCGTTGTAAGCGGGTTTCATCAGACTTGCCACATTTTCTCAACAGGCTATAAAGGAGGGCAGTCAGTTCGCAGGCTTATTTGAGGCCCTGCTTCCCAGGCTGGAAACTTTGCTTTCATTCCTTAGGTGGCACATTGTCTCAGGAGTGCCTACCCCAAGGATTCAGGATGTGCAGCCCGATTAGTAGAGATCAGCCCTTCTGGCTATTTAATGGATGAAATCAACTGGGCAAAGAGCCGTTCTAAGCTGGGGACCATGGTGTCTTTCCCTAGTCTACACAGAAACAGCACCCTGAGGGAGACGAGCTGCTGGCGTTTGGTAGCACAATCTCCTATTCTGAAGAGAAACAATTCGTTGTAACCGGGTTGCATTAGCCTTGCCACATTTTCTCAACTGGCTATAAAGGAGGGCAGTCAGGAGGCCTCACCCTTCAAACCCACTTCAATTTCATAGAGAAATCAAGAGGCCTCGGTGTGCTTTCCTGTGGCAGGAGATTTGCTTTCATTCCTTAGGTTGCCCTTTGGCTCAGAACAGCCCTCCCAGAAGGATTCAGGGATGTGCAGCCCGATTAGTTGAGATCAGCCCTTCTGGCTCTTTCATGGATGAAACCAACTGGACAAAGAGCCGTTTTAAGCTGGGGACCATGTTGTCTTTCCCTAGTTTACACAGAAACAGCACCCTGAGGGAGAAGAGCTGCTGGCGTTTGGTAGCAAAATCTCCTATTCTGAAGAGAAACATTTCGTTGTAAGCAGGTTGCATCAGCCTTGTCACATTTTCTCAATTGGCTATAAAGGAGGGCACTCAGCTGACAGACTTACTTCGGGCACTGCTTCCCAGGCCTGAAACTTTGCTTTCATTCCTTAGGTGGCACATTGGCTCAGGAGTGCCTACCAAAAGGATTCAGGGATGTGCAGCCCGCTTAGTAGAGGTCAGCCCTTCTCTCTCTTTCATAGATGAAACCAACGGACAAAGAGCCGTTTTAAGCTGGGGACCTTCGTGTCTTTCCCTAGTCTACACAGAAACAGTACTCTGAGGGAGACGAGCTGCTGGTGTTTGATAGCAAAATCTCCTATTCTGAAGAGAAACATTTCGTTGTAAGCGGGTTGCATCAGCCTTGTCACATTTTCTCAAGTGGATATAAAGGAGGGCAGTCAATAGGCGTCACCCTCCAAGCCCACTCCAATTTCATAGAGAAAACTCCAGGCCTTGCTGTGCTTTCCTGTGGCAAGGAAACTTCTTTTATTCCTCAGGTGGCACTTTGGCTCAGAACAGCCCTACCCCAGGGATTCACGGATTTGCAGCCCGATTGGTTGAGATCAGCCCTTATGGTTGTCTCATGGATGAAACCATCTGGGAAAAGAGCCATTCTTACCTGGGGACAATGGTGTCTTTCCCTAGTCTACACAGAAACACCATTCTTAGGGAGAGGAGCTGCTGGCGCTGGTGGCACAATCTCCTATTCTGAAGAGAAACATTTCATTGTAAGTGGGTTGCATCAGCCTTGCCACATTTTCTCAACTGGCTATAAAGGAGGGCAGTCAGTAGGCCTCACCCTTCAAGCCGACTCCAATTTCATTGAGAAATCAACAGGCCTCGGTGTGCTTTCCTGTGACAGGAAATTTGCTTTCATTCCTTAGGTGGCCCTTTGGCTCAGAACAGCCCTCCCAGAAGGATTCAGGGATGTGCAGCCCGATTAGTTGAGATCAGCCCTTCTGGCTCTTTCATGGATGAAACCAAGTTGGCAAAGAGCATTCTACGTTGGGGACCATGGTGTCTTTCCTTAGTCTACACAGAAACAGCACTCTGAGTGAGACGAGCTGCTGGCGTTTGGTAGCAAAATCTCCTATTCTGGAGCAAAACATTTCGTTGTAAGCGGGTTGCATCAGCCTTGTCACATTTTCTCAACTGGATATAAAGGAGGGCAGTCAATAGGCGTCACCCTCCAAGCCCACTCCAATTTCATAGAGAAAACTCCAGGCCTTGCTGTGCTTTCCTGTGGCAAGGAAACTGCTTTCATTCCTCAGGTGACACTTTGGCTCAGACCTGCCCTACCCCAAGGATTCACGGATGTGCAGCACGATTAGTTGAGATCAGCCCTTCTGGTTCTCTCATGGATGAAACCATCTGGGCAAAGAGCCATTCTAAGCTGGGGACCATGGTTTCTTTCCCTAGTCTACACAGAAACAGCATTCTTAGGGAGACGAGCTGCTGGAGTTTGGTAGCAGAATCTCCTATTCTGAAGAGTAACACTTCGTTGTAAGCGGGTTGCATCAGCCTTGCCACATTTTATCAGTTGGCTATAAAGGAGGGCAGTCATTTAGCAGACTTACTTGAGACTCTGCTTCCCAGGCTGGAAACTTTGCTTTCATTCCTTAGGTGGCACATTGGCTCAGGACTGCCTTAACCCAAGTATTCAGGGATTTGCAGTCCGATTAGTTGAGATCGGCCTTTCTGGCTCTTTAATGGATGAAACCAACTGGGCAAAGAGACGTTCTAAGCTGGGGACCATGGTGTCTTTCCCTAGTCTACATAGAAATAGCACTCTGAGGGAGACGAGCTGCTGGCGTTTGGTAGCACAATCTCCTATTCTGCAGTGAAACATTTCATTGTAAGCGGGATGCATCAGTCTTGCCACATTTTCTCAACTGGATATAAAGGAGGGCAGTCAATAGGCGTCACCCTCCAAGCCCACTCCAATTTCATAGAGAAAACTCCAGGCCTTGCTGTGCTTTCCTGTGGCAAGGAAACTGCTTTCATTCCTCAGGTGACACTTTGGCTCAGAACTGCCCTACCCCAAGCATTCACGGATGTGCAGCACGATTAGTTGAGATCAGCCATTCTGGTTCTCTCAGGGATGAAACCATCTGGGCAAAGAGCCGTTCTAAGATGGGGACCATGGTGCCTTTCCCTAGTCTACACAGAAACAGCATTCTGAGGGAGAGGAGCTGCTGGCGTTTGGTAGCACAATATCCTATTCTGAAGAGAAACATTTCGTTGTAAGCGGGTTGCATCAGCCTTGCCACATTTTCTCAACTGGCTATAAAGGAGGGCAGTCAGTAGGCCTCACCCTTCAAGCCCACTCCTATTTCATAGAGAAATCAACAGGCCTCGGTGTGCTTTCCTGTGGCAGGAAATTTGCTTTCATTCCTTAGGTGGCCCTTTGGCTCAGAACAGCCCTCCCAGAAGGATTCCGGGATGTGCAGCCCGATTAGTTGAGATCAGCCCTTCTGGCTCTTTCATGGATGAGACCAACTGGGCAAAGAGCCGTTCTAAGCTGGGGACCATGGTGTCTTTCCCTAGTCTACACAGAAACAGCACTCTGAGGGAGACGAGCTGGTGGCGTTTGGTAGTAAAATCTCCTATTCTGAAGAGAAACATTTCGTTGTAAGCGGGTTTCATCAGACTTGCCACATTTTCTCAACTGGCTATAAAGGAGGGCAGTCAGTTCGCAGGCTTATTTGAGGCCCTGCTTCCCAGGCTGGAAACTTTGCTTTCATTCCTTAGGTGGCACATTGCCTCAGGAGTGTCTACCCCAAGGATTCAGGGATGTGCAGCCCGATTAGTAGAGATCAGGTTTCTGGATCTTTCATGGATGAAGCCAACTGGGCAAAGAGCCATTCTAAGCTCGGGACCATGCTGTCTTTCCTTAGACTGCACAGAAACAGCACTCTGAGTGAGAGGAGCTGCTGGCGTTTGGTAGCAAAATCTCCTATTGTGAAGAGAAACATTTCGTTGTAAGCGGGTTGCCTCAGCCTTGTCACATTTTCTCAACTGGATATAAAGGAGGGCAGTCAGTAGGCGTCACCTTTGAAACCCACTCCAATTTCATAGAGAAAATGCCAGGCCTTGGTGTGCTTTCCTGTGGCAAGGAAACTGCTTTCATTCCTTAGGTTGCACCTTGGCTCAGAACTGCCCTATCCCAAGGATTCAGGGATGTGCAGCCCGATTAGTTGAGATCAGCCCTTCTGGCTCTTCCATGGATGAAACCAACTGAGCAAAGAGCCGTTCTAAGCTGGGGACCATGGTGTCTTTCCTTAATCTACACAGAAACAGCATTCTGAGTGAGACGAGCTGCTGGCGTTTGGTAGCAAAATCTCCTATTCTGGAGAGAAACATTTCATTGTAAGCGGGTGGCATCAGCCTTGTCACATTTTCTCAAGTGGATATAAAGGAGGGCAGTCAATAGGCGTCACCCTCCAAGCCATTCCAATTTCATAGAGAAAACTCCAGGCCTTGCTGTGCTTTCCTGTGGTAAGGAAACTGCTTTCATTCCTCAGGTGGCACTTTGGTTCCGAACTGCCCTACCCCAAGGATTCATGGATGTGCAGCCCGATTGGTTGAGATCAGCCCTTCTGGTTCTCTCATGGATGAAACCATCTGGGCAAAGAGCCATTCTAAGCTGCGGACCATGGTGTCTTTCCCTAGTCTACACAGAAACAGCATTCTTAGGGAGACGAGCTGCTGGCGTTGGTAGCACAATCTCCTATTCTGAAGAGAAACATATCGTTGTAAGTGGGTTGCATCAGCCTTGCCACATTTTCTCAACTGGCTATAAAGGAGGGCAGTCAGTTGGCGGAATTACTTTAGGCACTGCTTCCAAGGCTGGAAACTTTGCTTTCATTCCTTAGGTGGCACACTGGCTCAGTAGTGCCAACCCCAAGGATTCAGGGATGTGCAGCCTGTATAGTTGAGATCAGCCATTCTGGTTCTCTCATGGATGAAACCATCTGGGCAAAGAGCCGTTCTAAGCTGCGGACCATGGTGTCTTTCCCTACTCTACACAGAAACAGCACCCTGAGGGAGACGACCTGCTGGCGTTTGACAGCAAAATCTCCTATTCTGAAGAGAAACATTTCGTTGTAATAGGGTTCCATCAACCTTGCCACATTTTCTCAAATGGCTATAAAGTAGGGCAGTCATTTAGCAGACTTACTTGAGACACTGCTTCCCAGGCTGGAAACTTTGCTTTCATTCCTTAGGTGGCACTTCGGCTCGGAATGCCTACCCCAAGGATTCAGGTATGTGCAGCCCGATTAGTAGCGATCAGCCCTTCTTGCTCTTTCATGGATGAAAGCAACTGGGCAAGAGCCGTTCTAAGCTGGGGACCTTCGGGTCTTTCCCTAGTCTACACAGAAACAGCACTCTGAGGGAGACGAGCTGCTGGCGTTTGATAGCAAAATCTCCTATTCTGAAGAGAAACATTTCGTTGTAATAGGGTTCCATCAACCTTGCCACATTTTCTCAAATGGCTATAAAGGAGGGCAGTCTTTTAGCAGACTTACTTCAGGCCCTGCTTCCCAGGCTGTAAACTTTGCTTTCATTCCTTAGGTGGCACATTGGCTCAGGACTGCCCTACCCCAAGTATTCAGGGATTTGTAGCCCGATTATTTGAGATCAGCCCTTCTGGCTCTTTCATGGATGAAACCAACTGGGCAAAGAGCCGTTCTAAGCTGGGGACCATAGTGTCTTTCCCTAGTTTACACAGAACAGCACGCTGAGGGAGACGAGCTGTTGGCATTTGAAAGAAAAATCTCCTATTCTGAAGAGAAACATTTCGTTGTAAGCGGGTTGCATCAGTCTTTCCACATTTTCTCAACTGGCTATAAATGAGGGCAGTCAGTAGGCCTCACCCTTCAAGCCCACTCCAATTTCATAGAGAAATCAACATGCCTCGGTGTGCTTTCCTGTGGCAGGAAATTTGCTTTCATTCCTTAGGTGGCCCTTTGGCTCAGAACAGCCCTCCCAGAAGGATTCAGGGATATTCAGCCCGATTAGTTGAGATCAGCCCTTCTCTCACTTTCATGGATGAAACCAACTGGGCAAAGAGCCGTTCTAAGCTGGGGACCATGGTGTCTTTCCATAGTCTACACTGAAACAGCACCCTGAGGGAGACGAGCTGCTGGCGTTTGGTAGCAAAATCTCCTATTCTGAAGAGAAACATTTCGTTGTAAGCGGGTTGCATCAGCCTTTCCACATTTTCTCAACTGGCTCTAAAGGAGGGCAGTCAGTTGGCAGACTTACTTGAGGCACTGCTTCCAAGGCTGGAAACTTTGCTTTCATTCCTTAGGTGGCACACTGACTCAGTAATGCCTACCCCAAGGATTCAGATATGTGCAGCCTGTATACTTGAGATCAGCCCTTCTGGTTCTCTGATGGATGAAACCATCTGGGCAAAGAGCCGTTCTAAGCTGGGGACTATGGTGTCTTTCCCTAGTCTACACAGAAACAGCATCCTGAGGGAGACGAGCTGCTGGCGTTTGATAGCAAAATCTCCTATTCTGAAGAGAAATATTTCGTTGTAAGAGGGTTCCATCAGCCTTGCCACATTTTCTCAAATGGCTATAAAGTAGGGCAGTCATTTAGCAGACTTACTTGAGACCCCGCTTCCCAGGCTGGAAACTTTGCTTTCATTCCTTAGGTGGCACATTGTCTCAGGAGTGCCTACCCCAAGGATTCAGGATGTGCAGCCCGATTAGTAGAGATCAGCCCTTCTGGCTATTTAATGGATGAAATCAACTGGGCAAAGAGCCGTTCTAAGCTGGGGACCATGGTGTCTTTCCCTAGTCTACACAGAAACAGCACCCTGAGGGAGACGAGCTGCTGGCGTTTGGTAGCACAATCTCCTATTCTGAAGAGAAACATTTCGTTGTAAGCGGGTTGCATTAGCCTTGCCACATTTTCTCAACTGGCTATAAAGGAGGGCAGTCAGTAGGCCTCACCCTTCAAGCCGACTCCAATTTCATTGAGAAATCAACAGGCCTCGGTGTGCTTTCCTGTGGCAGGAGATTTGCTTTCATTCCTTAGGTTGCCCTTTGGCTCAGAACAGCCCTCCCAGAAGGATTCAGGGATGTGCAGCCCGATTAGTTGAGATCAGCCCTTCTGGCTCTTTCATGGATGAAACCAACTGGGCAAAGAGCCGTTTTAAGCTGGGGACCATGTTGTCTTTCCCTAGTTTACACAGAAACAGCACCCTGAGGGAGAAGAGCTGCTGGCGTTTGGTAGCAAAATCTCCTATTCTGAAGAGAAACATTTCGTTGTAAGCAGGTTGCATCAGCCTTGTCACATTTTCTCAATTGGCTATAAAGGAGGGCACTCAGCTGACAGACTTACTTCGGGCACTGCTTCCCAGGCCTGAAACTTTGCTTTCATTCCTTAGGTGGCACATTGGCTCAGGAGTGCCTACCAAAAGGATTCAGGGATGTGCAGCCCGCTTAGTAGAGGTCAGCCCTTCTCTCTCTTTCATAGATGAAACCAACGGACAAAGAGCCGTTTTAAGCTGGGGACCTTCGTGTCTTTCCCTAGTCTACACAGAAACAGTACTCTGAGGGAGACGAGCTGCTGGTGTTTGATAGCAAAATCTCCTATTCTGAAGAGAAACATTTCGTTGTAAGCGGGTTGCATCAGCCTTGTCTCATTTTCTCAAGTGGATATAAAGGAGGGCAGTCAATAGGCGTCACCCTCCAAGCCCACTCCAATTTCATAGAGAAAACTCCAGGCCTTGCTGTGCTTTCCTGTGGCAAGGAAACTTCTTTTATTCCTCAGGTGGCACTTTGGCTCAGAACAGCCCTACCCCAGGGATTCACGGATTTGCAGCCCGATTGGTTGAGATCAGCCCTTATGGTTGTCTCATGGATGAAACCATCTGGGAAAAGAGCCATTCTTACCTGGGGACCATGGTGTCTTTCCCTAGTCTACACAGAAACACCATTCTTAGGGAGAGGAGCTGCTGGCGCTGGTGGCACAATCTCCTATTCTGAAGAGAAACATTTCGTTGTAAGTGGGTTGCGTCAGCCTTGCCACATTTTCTCAACTGGGTATAAAGGAGGGCAGTCAGTAGGCCTCACCCTTCAAGCCGACTCCAATTTCATTGAGAAATCAACAGGCCTCGGTGTGCTTTCCTGTGGCAGGAAATTTGCTTTCATTCCTTAGGTGGCCCTTTGGCTCAGAACAGCCCTCCCAGAAGGATTCAGGGATGTGCAGCCCGATTAGTTGAGATCAGCCCTTCTGGCTCTTTCATGGATGAAACCAAGTTGGCAAAGAGCATTCTACGCTGGGGACCATGGTGTCTTTCCTTAGTCTACACAGAAACAGCACTCTGAGTGAGACGAGCTGCTGGCGTTTGGTAGCAAAATCTCCTATTCTGGAGCAAAACATTTCGTTGTAAGCGGGTTGCATCAGCCTTGTCACATTTTCTCAACTGGATATAAAGGAGGGCAGTCAATAGGCGTCACCCTCCAAGCCCACTCCAATTTCATAGAGAAAACTCCAGGCCTTGCTGTGCTTTCCTGTGGCAAGGAAACTGCTTTCATTCCTCAGGTGACACTTTGGCTCAGACCTGCCCTACCCCAAGGATTCACGGATGTGCAGCACGATTAGTTGAGATCAGCCCTTCTGGTTCTCTCATGGATGAAACCATCTGGGCAAAGAGCCATTCTAAGCTGGGGACCATGGTGTCTTTCCCTAGTCTACACAGAAACAGCATTCTTAGGGAGACGAGCTGCTGGAGTTTGGTAGCAGAATCTCCTATTCTGAAGAGTAACACTTCGTTGTAAGCGGGTTGCATCAGCCTTGCCACATTTTATCAGTTGGCTATAAAGGAGGGCAGTCATTTAGCAGACTTACTTGAGACTCTGCTTCCCAGGCTGGAAACTTTGCTTTCATTCCTTAGGTGGCACATTGGCTCAGGACTGCCTTAACCCAAGTATTCAGGGATTTGCAGTCCGATTAGTTGAGATCGGCCTTTCTGGCTCTTTAATGGATGAAACCAACTGGGCAAAGAGACGTTCTAAGCTGGGGACCATGGTGTCTTTCCCTAGTCTACATAGAAATAGCACTCTGAGGGAGACGAGCTGCTGGCGTTTGGTAGCACAATCTCCTATTCTGCAGTGAAACATTTCATTGTAAGCGGGATGCATCAGTCTTGCCACATTTTCTCAACTGGATATAAAGGAGGGCAGTCAATAGGCGTCACCCTCCAAGCCCACTCCAATTTCATAGAGAAAACTCCAGGCCTTGCTGTGCTTTCCTGTGGCAAGGAAACTGCTTTCATTCCTCAGGTGACACTTTGGCTCAGAACTGCCCTACCCCAAGCATTCACGGATGTGCAGCACGAGTAGTTGAGATCAGCCCTTCTGGTTCTCTCATGGATGAAACCATCTGGGCAAAGAGCCGTTCTAAGATGGGGACCTTGGTGCCTTTCCCTAGTCTACACAGAAACAGCATTCTGAGGGAGAGGAGCTGCTGGCGTTTGGTAGCGCAATATCCTATTCTGAAGAGAAACATTTCGTTGTAAGCGGGTTGCATCAGCCTTGCCACATTTTCTCAACTGGCTATAAAGGAGGGCAGTCAGTAGGCCTCACCCTTCAAGCCCACTCCTATTTCATAGAGAAATCAACAGGCCTCGGTGTGCTTTCCTGTGGCAGGAAATTTGCTTTCATTCCTTAGGTGGCCCTTTGGCTCAGAACAGCCCTCCCAGAAGGATTCCGGGATGTGCAGCCCGATTAGTTGAGATCAGCCCTTCTGGCTCTTTCATGGATGAGACCAACTGGGCAAAGAGCCGTTCTAAGCTGGGGACCATGGTGTCTTTCCCTAGTCTACACAGAAACAGCACTCTGAGGGAGACGAGCTGGTGGCGTTTGGTAGTAAAATCTCCTATTCTGAAGAGAAACATTTCGTTGTAAGCGGGTTTCATCAGACTTGCCACATTTTCTCAACTGGCTATAAAGGAGGGCAGTCAGTTCGCCGGCTTATTTGAGGCCCTGCTTCCCAGGCTGGAAACTTTGCTTTCATTCCTTAGGTGGCACATTGCCTCAGGAGTGTCTACCCCAAGGATTCAGGGATGTGCAGCCCGATTAGTAGAGATCAGGTTTCTGGATCTTTCATGGATGAAGCCAACTGGGCAAAGAGCCATTCTAAGCTCGGGACCATGCTGTCTTTCCTTAGACTGCACAGAAACAGCACTCTGAGTGAGAGGAGCTGCTGGCGTTTGGTAGCAAAATCTCCTATTGTGAAGAGAAACATTTCGTTGTAAGCGGGTTGCCTCAGCCTTGTCACATTTTCTCAACTGGATATAAAGGAGGGCAGTCAGTAGGCGTCACCTTTGAAACCCACTCCAATTTCATAGAGAAAATGCCAGGCCTTGGTGTGCTTTCCTGTGGCAAGGAAACTGCTTTCATTCCTTAGGTTGCACCTTGGCTCAGAACTGCCCTATCCCAAGGATTCAGGGATGTGCAGCCCGATTAGTTGAGATCAGCCCTTCTGGCTCTTCCATGGATGAAACCAACTGAGCAAAGAGCCGTTCTAAGCTGGGGACCATGGTGTCTTTCCTTAATCTACACAGAAACAGCATTCTGAGTGAGACGAGCTGCTGGCGTTTGGTAGCAAAATCTCCTATTCTGGAGAGAAACATTTCATTGTAAGCGGGTGGCATCAGCCTTGTCACATTTTCTCAAGTGGATATAAAGGAGGGCAGTCAATAGGCGTCACCCTCCAAGCCATTCCAATTTCATAGAGAAAACTCCAGGCCTTGCTGTGCTTTCCTGTGGTAAGGAAACTGCTTTCATTCCTCAGGTGGCACTTTGGTTCCGAACTGCCCTACCCCAAGGATTCATGGATGTGCAGCCCGATTGGTTGAGATCAGCCCTTCTGGTTCTCTCATGGATGAAACCATCTGGGCAAAGAGCCATTCTAAGCTGCGGACCATGGTGTCTTTCCCTAGTCTACACAGAAACAGCATTCTTAGGGAGACGAGCTGCTGGCGTTGGTAGCACAATCTCCTATTCTGAAGAGAAACATATCGTTGTAAGTGGGTTGCATCAGCCTTGCCACATTTTCTCAACTGGCTATAAAGGAGGGCAGTCAGTTGGCGGAATTACTTTAGGCACTGCTTCCAAGGCTGGAAACTTTGCTTTCATTCCTTAGGTGGCACACTGGCTCAGTAGTGCCAACCCCAAGGATTCAGGGATGTGCAGCCTGTATAGT
Source organism: Balaenoptera physalus (assembly GCF_965194825.1). Classification (NCBI taxonomy): domain Eukaryota; kingdom Metazoa; phylum Chordata; class Mammalia; order Artiodactyla; family Balaenopteridae; genus Balaenoptera; species Balaenoptera physalus. The sequence goes on along the minus strand of NW_028125445.1, from coordinate 130,939 downwards.
TGAGATCAGCCATTCTGGTTCTCTCATGGATGAAACCATCTGGGCAAAGAGCCGTTCTAAGCTGCGGACCATGGTGTCTTTCCCTACTCTACACAGAAACAGCACCCTGAGGGAGACGACCTGCTGGCGTTTGACAGCAAAATCTCCTATTCTGAAGAGAAACATTTCGTTGTAATAGGGTTCCATCAACCTTGCCACATTTTCTCAAATGGCTATAAAGTAGGGCAGTCATTTAGCAGACTTACTTGAGACACTGCTTCCCAGGCTGGAAACTTTGCTTTCATTCCTTAGGTGGCACTTCGGCTCGGAATGCCTACCCCAAGGATTCAGGTATGTGCAGCCCGATTAGTAGCGATCAGCCCTTCTTGCTCTTTCATGGATGAAAGCAACTGGGCAAGAGCCGTTCTAAGCTGGGGACCTTCGGGTCTTTCCCTAGTCTACACAGAAACAGCACTCTGAGGGAGACGAGCTGCTGGCGTTTGATAGCAAAATCTCCTATTCTGAAGAGAAACATTTCGTTGTAATAGGGTTCCATCAACCTTGCCACATTTTCTCAAATGGCTATAAAGGAGGGCAGTCTTTTAGCAGACTTACTTCAGGCCCTGCTTCCCAGGCTGTAAACTTTGCTTTCATTCCTTAGGTGGCACATTGGCTCAGGACTGCCCTACCCCAAGTATTCAGGGATTTGTAGCCCGATTATTTGAGATCAGCCCTTCTGGCTCTTTCATGGATGAAACCAACTGGGCAAAGAGCCGTTCTAAGCTGGAGACCATAGTGTCTTTCCCTAGTTTACACAGAACAGCACGCTGAGGGAGACGAGCTGTTGGCGTTTGAAAGAAAAATCTCCTATTCTGAAGAGAAACATTTCGTTGTAAGCGGGTTGCATCAGTCTTTCCACATTTTCTCAACTGGCTATAAATGAGGGCAGTCAGTAGGCCTCACCCTTCAAGCCCACTCCAATTTCATAGAGAAATCAACATGCCTCGGTGTGCTTTCCTGTGGCAGGAAATTTGCTTTCATTCCTTAGGTGGCCCTTTGGCTCAGAACAGCCCTCCCAGAAGGATTCAGGGATATTCAGCCCGATTAGTTGAGATCAGCCCTTCTCTCACTTTCATGGATGAAACCAACTGGGCAAAGAGCCGTTCTAAGCTGGGGACCATGGTGTCTTTCCCTAGTCTACACTGAAACAGCACCCTGAGGGAGACGAGCTGCTGGCGTTTGGTAGCAAAATCTCCTATTCTGAAGAGAAACATTTCGTTGTAAGCGGGTTGCATCAGCCTTTCCACATTTTCTCAACTGGCTCTAAAGGAGGGCAGTCAGTTGGCAGACTTACTTGAGGCACTGCTTCCAAGGCTGGAAACTTTGCTTTCATTCCTTAGGTGGCACACTGACTCAGTAATGCCTACCCCAAGGATTCAGATATGTGCAGCCTGTATACTTGAGATCAGCCCTTCTGGTTCTCTGATGGATGAAACCATCTGGGCAAAGAGCCGTTCTAAGCTGGGGACTATGGTGTCTTTCCCTAGTCTACACAGAAACAGCATCCTGAGGGAGACGAGCTGCTGGCGTTTGATAGCAAAATCTCCTATTCTGAAGAGAAATATTTCGTTGTAAGAGGGTTCCATCAGCCTTGCCACATTTTCTCAAATGGCTATAAAGTAGGGCAGTCATTTAGCAGACTTACTTGAGACCCCGCTTCCCAGGCTGGAAACTTTGCTTTCATTCCTTAGGTGGCACATTGTCTCAGGAGTGCCTACCCCAAGGATTCAGGATGTGCAGCCCGATTAGTAGAGATCAGCCCTTCTGGCTATTTAATGGATGAAATCAACTGGGCAAAGAGCCGTTCTAAGCTGGGGACCATGGTGTCTTTCCCTAGTCTACACAGAAACAGCACCCTGAGGGAGACGAGCTGCTGGCGTTTGGTAGCACAATCTCCTATTCTGAAGAGAAACATTTCGTTGTAAGCGGGTTGCATTAGCCTTGCCACATTTTCTCAACTGGCTATAAAGGAGGGCAGTCAGTAGGCCTCACCCTTCAAGCCGACTCCAATTTCATTGAGAAATCAACAGGCCTCGGTGTGCTTTCCTGTGGCAGGAGATTTGCTTTCATTCCTTAGGTTGCCCTTTGGCTCAGAACAGCCCTCCCAGAAGGATTCAGGGATGTGCAGCCCGATTAGTTGAGATCAGCCCTTCTGGCTCTTTCATGGATGAAACCAACTGGGCAAAGAGCCGTTTTAAGCTGGGGACCATGTTGTCTTTCCCTAGTTTACACAGAAACAGCACCCTGAGGGAGAAGAGCTGCTGGCGTTTGGTAGCAAAATCTCCTATTCTGAAGAGAAACATTTCGTTGTAAGCAGGTTGCATCAGCCTTGTCACATTTTCTCAATTGGCTATAAAGGAGGGCACTCAGCTGACAGACTTACTTCGGGCACTGCTTCCCAGGCCTGAAACTTTGCTTTCATTCCTTAGGTGGCACATTGGCTCAGGAGTGCCTACCAAAAGGATTCAGGGATGTGCAGCCCGCTTAGTAGAGGTCAGCCCTTCTCTCTCTTTCATAGATGAAACCAACGGACAAAGAGCCGTTTTAAGCTGGGGACCTTCGTGTCTTTCCCTAGTCTACACAGAAACAGTACTCTGAGGGAGACGAGCTGCTGGTGTTTGATAGCAAAATCTCCTATTCTGAAGAGAAACATTTCGTTGTAAGCGGGTTGCATCAGCCTTGTCTCATTTTCTCAAGTGGATATAAAGGAGGGCAGTCAATAGGCGTCACCCTCCAAGCCCACTCCAATTTCATAGAGAAAACTCCAGGCCTTGCTGTGCTTTCCTGTGGCAAGGAAACTTCTTTTATTCCTCAGGTGGCACTTTGGCTCAGAACAGCCCTACCCCAGGGATTCACGGATTTGCAGCCCGATTGGTTGAGATCAGCCCTTATGGTTGTCTCATGGATGAAACCATCTGGGAAAAGAGCCATTCTTACCTGGGGACCATGGTGTCTTTCCCTAGTCTACACAGAAACACCATTCTTAGGGAGAGGAGCTGCTGGCGCTGGTGGCACAATCTCCTATTCTGAAGAGAAACATTTCGTTGTAAGTGGGTTGCGTCAGCCTTGCCACATTTTCTCAACTGGGTATAAAGGAGGGCAGTCAGTAGGCCTCACCCTTCAAGCCGACTCCAATTTCATTGAGAAATCAACAGGCCTCGGTGTGCTTTCCTGTGGCAGGAAATTTGCTTTCATTCCTTAGGTGGCCCTTTGGCTCAGAACAGCCCTCCCAGAAGGATTCAGGGATGTGCAGCCCGATTAGTTGAGATCAGCCCTTCTGGCTCTTTCATGGATGAAACCAAGTTGGCAAAGAGCATTCTACGCTGGGGACCATGGTGTCTTTCCTTAGTCTACACAGAAACAGCACTCTGAGTGAGACGAGCTGCTGGCGTTTGGTAGCAAAATCTCCTATTCTGGAGCAAAACATTTCGTTGTAAGCGGGTTGCATCAGCCTTGTCACATTTTCTCAACTGGATATAAAGGAGGGCAGTCAATAGGCGTCACCCTCCAAGCCCACTCCAATTTCATAGAGAAAACTCCAGGCCTTGCTGTGCTTTCCTGTGGCAAGGAAACTGCTTTCATTCCTCAGGTGACACTTTGGCTCAGACCTGCCCTACCCCAAGGATTCACGGATGTGCAGCACGATTAGTTGAGATCAGCCCTTCTGGTTCTCTCATGGATGAAACCATCTGGGCAAAGAGCCATTCTAAGCTGGGGACCATGGTGTCTTTCCCTAGTCTACACAGAAACAGCATTCTTAGGGAGACGAGCTGCTGGAGTTTGGTAGCAGAATCTCCTATTCTGAAGAGTAACACTTCGTTGTAAGCGGGTTGCATCAGCCTTGCCACATTTTATCAGTTGGCTATAAAGGAGGGCAGTCATTTAGCAGACTTACTTGAGACTCTGCTTCCCAGGCTGGAAACTTTGCTTTCATTCCTTAGGTGGCACATTGGCTCAGGACTGCCTTAACCCAAGTATTCAGGGATTTGCAGTCCGATTAGTTGAGATCGGCCTTTCTGGCTCTTTAATGGATGAAACCAACTGGGCAAAGAGACGTTCTAAGCTGGGGACCATGGTGTCTTTCCCTAGTCTACATAGAAATAGCACTCTGAGGGAGACGAGCTGCTGGCGTTTGGTAGCACAATCTCCTATTCTGCAGTGAAACATTTCATTGTAAGCGGGATGCATCAGTCTTGCCACATTTTCTCAACTGGATATAAAGGAGGGCAGTCAATAGGCGTCACCCTCCAAGCCCACTCCAATTTCATAGAGAAAACTCCAGGCCTTGCTGTGCTTTCCTGTGGCAAGGAAACTGCTTTCATTCCTCAGGTGACACTTTGGCTCAGAACTGCCCTACCCCAAGCATTCACGGATGTGCAGCACGATTAGTTGAGATCAGCCCTTCTGGTTCTCTCATGGATGAAACCATCTGGGCAAAGAGCCGTTCTAAGATGGGGACCATGGTGCCTTTCCCTAGTCTACACAGAAACAGCATTCTGAGGGAGAGGAGCTGCTGGCGTTTGGTAGCACAATATCCTATTCTGAAGAGAAACATTTCGTTGTAAGCGGGTTGCATCAGCCTTGCCACATTTTCTCAACTGCCTATAAAGGAGGGCAGTCAGTAGGCCTCACCCTTCAAGCCCACTCCTATTTCATAGAGAAATCAACAGGCCTCGGTGTGCTTTCCTGTGGCAGGAAATTTGCTTTCATTCCTTAGGTGGCCCTTTGGCTCAGAACAGCCCTCCCAGAAGGATTCCGGGATGTGCAGCCCGATTAGTTGAGATCAGCCCTTCTGGCTCTTTCATGGATGAGACCAACTGGGCAAAGAGCCGTTCTAAGCTGGGGACCATGGTGTCTTTCCCTAGTCTACACAGAAACAGCACTCTGAGGGAGACGAGCTGGTGGCGTTTGGTAGTAAAATCTCCTATTCTGAAGAGAAACATTTCGTTGTAAGCGGGTTTCATCAGACTTGCCACATTTTCTCAACTGGCTATAAAGGAGGGCAGTCAGTTCGCAGGCTTATTTGAGGCCCTGCTTCCCAGGCTGGAAACTTTGCTTTCATTCCTTAGGTGGCACATTGCCTCAGGAGTGTCTACCCCAAGGATTCAGGGATGTGCAGCCCGATTAGTAGAGATCAGGTTTCTGGATCTTTCATGGATGAAGCCAACTGGGCAAAGAGCCATTCTAAGCTCGGGACCATGCTGTCTTTCCTTAGACTGCACAGAAACAGCACTCTGAGTGAGAGGAGCTGCTGGCGTTTGGTAGCAAAATCTCCTATTGTGAAGAGAAACATTTCGTTGTAAGCGGGTTGCCTCAGCCTTGTCACATTTTCTCAACTGGATATAAAGGAGGGCAGTCAGTAGGCGTCACCTTTGAAACCCACTCCAATTTCATAGAGAAAATGCCAGGCCTTGGTGTGCTTTCCTGTGGCAAGGAAACTGCTTTCATTCCTTAGGTTGCACCTTGGCTCAGAACTGCCCTATCCCAAGGATTCAGGGATGTGCAGCCCGATTAGTTGAGATCAGCCCTTCTGGCTCTTCCATGGATGAAACCAACTGAGCAAAGAGCCGTTCTAAGCTGGGGACCATGGTGTCTTTCCTTAATCTACACAGAAACAGCATTCTGAGTGAGACGAGCTGCTGGCGTTTGGTAGCAAAATCTCCTATTCTGGAGAGAAACATTTCATTGTAAGCGGGTGGCATCAGCCTTGTCACATTTTCTCAAGTGGATATAAAGGAGGGCAGTCAATAGGCGTCACCCTCCAAGCCATTCCAATTTCATAGAGAAAACTCCAGGCCTTGCTGTGCTTTCCTGTGGTAAGGAAACTGCTTTCATTCCTCAGGTGGCACTTTGGTTCCGAACTGCCCTACCCCAAGGATTCATGGATGTGCAGCCCGATTGGTTGAGATCAGCCCTTCTGGTTCTCTCATGGATGAAACCATCTGGGCAAAGAGCCATTCTAAGCTGCGGACCATGGTGTCTTTCCCTAGTCTACACAGAAACAGCATTCTTAGGGAGACGAGCTGCTGGCGTTGGTAGCACAATCTCCTATTCTGAAGAGAAACATATCGTTGTAAGTGGGTTGCATCAGCCTTGCCACATTTTCTCAACTGGCTATAAAGGAGGGCAGTCAGTTGGCGGAATTACTTTAGGCACTGCTTCCAAGGCTGGAAACTTTGCTTTCATTCCTTAGGTGGCACACTGGCTCAGTAGTGCCAACCCCAAGGATTCAGGGATGTGCAGCCTGTATAGTTGAGATCAGCCATTCTGGTTCTCTCATGGATGAAACCATCTGGGCAAAGAGCCGTTCTAAGCTGCGGACCATGGTGTCTTTCCCTACTCTACACAGAAACAGCACCCTGAGGGAGACGACCTGCTGGCGTTTGACAGCAAAATCTCCTATTCTGAAGAGAAACATTTCGTTGTAATAGGGTTCCATCAACCTTGCCACATTTTCTCAAATGGCTATAAAGTAGGGCAGTCATTTAGCAGACTTACTTGAGACACTGCTTCCCAGGCTGGAAACTTTGCTTTCATTCCTTAGGTGGCACTTCAGCTCGGAATGCCTACCCCAAGGATTCAGGTATGTGCAGCCCGATTAGTAGCGATCAGCCCTTCTTGCTCTTTCATGGATGAAAGCAACTGGGCAAGAGCCGTTCTAAGCTGGGGACCTTCGGGTCTTTCCCTAGTCTACACAGAAACAGCACTCTGAGGGAGACGAGCTGCTGGCGTTTGATAGCAAAATCTCCTATTCTGAAGAGAAACATTTCGTTGTAATAGGGTTCCATCAACCTTGCCACATTTTCTCAAATGGCTATAAAGGAGGGCAGTCTTTTAGCAGACTTACTTCAGGCCCTGCTTCCCAGGCTGTAAACTTTGCTTTCATTCCTTAGGTGGCACATTGGCTCAGGACTGCCCTACCCCAAGTATTCAGGGATTTGTAGCCCGATTATTTGAGATCAGCCCTTCTGGCTCTTTCATGGATGAAACCAACTGGGCAAAGAGCCGTTCTAAGCTGGGGACCATAGTGTCTTTCCCTAGTTTACACAGAACAGCACGCTGAGGGAGACGAGCTGTTGGCATTTGAAAGAAAAATCTCCTATTCTGAAGAGAAACATTTCGTTGTAAGCGGGTTGCATCAGTCTTTCCACATTTTCTCAACTGGCTATAAATGAGGGCAGTCAGTAGGCCTCACCCTTCAAGCCCACTCCAATTTCATAGAGAAATCAACATGCCTCGGTGTGCTTTCCTGTGGCAGGAAATTTGCTTTCATTCCTTAGGTGGCCCTTTGGCTCAGAACAGCCCTCCCAGAAGGATTCAGGGATATTCAGCCCGATTAGTTGAGATCAGCCCTTCTCTCACTTTCATGGATGAAACCAACTGGGCAAAGAGCGGTTCTAAGCTGGGGACCATGGTGTCTTTCCCTAGTCTACACTGAAACAGCACCCTGAGGGAGACGAGCTGCTGGCGTTTGGTAGCAAAATCTCCTATTCTGAAGAGAAACATTTCGTTGTAAGCGGGTTGCATCAGCCTTTCCACATTTTCTCAACTGGCTCTAAAGGAGGGCAGTCAGTTGGCAGACTTACTTGAGGCACTGCTTCCAAGGCTGGAAACTTTGCTTTCATTCCTTAGGTGGCACACTGACTCAGTAATGCCTACCCCAAGGATTCAGATATGTGCAGCCTGTATACTTGAGATCAGCCCTTCTGGTTCTCTGATGGATGAAACCATCTGGGCAAAGAGCCGTTCTAAGCTGGGGACTATGGTGTCTTTCCCTAGTCTACACAGAAACAGCATCCTGAGGGAGACGAGCTGCTGGCGTTTGATAGCAAAATCTCCTATTCTGAAGAGAAATATTTCGTTGTAAGAGGGTTCCATCAGCCTTGCCACATTTTCTCAAATGGCTATAAAGTAGGGCAGTCATTTAGCAGACTTACTTGAGACCCCGCTTCCCAGGCTGGAAACTTTGCTTTCATTCCTTAGGTGGCACATTGTCTCAGGAGTGCCTACCCCAAGGATTCAGGATGTGCAGCCCGATTAGTAGAGATCAGCCCTTCTGGCTATTTAATGGATGAAATCAACTGGGCAAAGAGCCGTTCTAAGCTGGGGACCATGGTGTCTTTCCCTAGTCTACACAGAAACAGCACCCTGAGGGAGACGAGCTGCTGGCGTTTGGTAGCACAATCTCCTATTCTGAAGAGAAACAATTCGTTGTAACCGGGTTGCATTAGCCTTGCCACATTTTCTCAACTGGCTATAAAGGAGGGCAGTCAGGAGGCCTCACCCTTCAAACCCACTTCAATTTCATAGAGAAATCAAGAGGCCTCGGTGTGCTTTCCTGTGGCAGGAGATTTGCTTTCATTCCTTAGGTTGCCCTTTGGCTCAGAACAGCCCTCCCAGAAGGATTCAGGGATGTGCAGCCCGATTAGTTGAGATCAGCCCTTCTGGCTCTTTCATGGATGAAACCAACTGGACAAAGAGCCGTTTTAAGCTGGGGACCATGTTGTCTTTCCCTAGTTTACACAGAAACAGCACCCTGAGGGAGAAGAGCTGCTGGCGTTTGGTAGCAAAATCTCCTATTCTGAAGAGAAACATTTCGTTGTAAGCAGGTTGCATCAGCCTTGTCACATTTTCTCAATTGGCTATAAAGGAGGGCACTCAGCTGACAGACTTACTTCGGGCACTGCTTCCCAGGCCTGAAACTTTGCTTTCATTCCTTAGGTGGCACATTGGCTCAGGAGTGCCTACCAAAAGGATTCAGGGATGTGCAGCCCGCTTAGTAGAGGTCAGCCCTTCTCTCTCTTTCATAGATGAAACCAACGGACAAAGAGCCGTTTTAAGCTGGGGACCTTCGTGTCTTTCCCTAGTCTACACAGAAACAGTACTCTGAGGGAGACGAGCTGCTGGTGTTTGATAGCAAAATCTCCTATTCTGAAGAGAAACATTTCGTTGTAAGCGGGTTGCATCAGCCTTGTCTCATTTTCTCAAGTGGATATAAAGGAGGGCAGTCAATAGGCGTCACCCTCCAAGCCCACTCCAATTTCATAGAGAAAACTCCAGGCCTTGCTGTGCTTTCCTGTGGCAAGGAAACTTCTTTTATTCCTCAGGTGGCACTTTGGCTCAGAACAGCCCTACCCCAGGGATTCACGGATTTGCAGCCCGATTGGTTGAGATCAGCCCTTATGGTTGTCTCATGGATGAAACCATCTGGGAAAAGAGCCATTCTTACCTGGGGACCATGGTGTCTTTCCCTAGTCTACACAGAAACACCATTCTTAGGGAGAGGAGCTGCTGGCGCTGGTGGCACAATCTCCTATTCTGAAGAGAAACATTTCGTTGTAAGTGGGTTGCGTCAGCCTTGCCACATTTTCTCAACTGGGTATAAAGGAGGGCAGTCAGTAGGCCTCACCCTTCAAGCCGACTCCAATTTCATTGAGAAATCAACAGGCCTCGGTGTGCTTTCCTGTGGCAGGAAATTTGCTTTCATTCCTTAGGTGGCCCTTTGGCTCAGAACAGCCCTCCCAGAAGGATTCAGGGATGTGCAGCCCGATTAGTTGAGATCAGCCCTTCTGGCTCTTTCATGGATGAAACCAAGTTGGCAAAGAGCATTCTACGCTGGGGACCATGGTGTCTTTCCTTAGTCTACACAGAAACAGCACTCTGAGTGAGACGAGCTGCTGGCGTTTGGTAGCAAAATCTCCTATTCTGGAGCAAAACATTTCGTTGTAAGCGGGTTGCATCAGCCTTGTCACATTTTCTCAACTGGATATAAAGGAGGGCAGTCAATAGGCGTCACCCTCCAAGCCCACTCCAATTTCATAGAGAAAACTCCAGGCCTTGCTGTGCTTTCCTGTGGCAAGGAAACTGCTTTCATTCCTCAGGTGACACTTTGGCTCAGACCTGCCCTACCCCAAGGATTCACGGATGTGCAGCACGATTAGTTGAGATCAGCCCTTCTGGTTCTCTCATGGATGAAACCATCTGGGCAAAGAGCCATTCTAAGCTGGGGACCATGGTGTCTTTCCCTAGTCTACACAGAAACAGCATTCTTAGGGAGACGAGCTGCTGGAGTTTGGTAGCAGAATCTCCTATTCTGAAGAGTAACACTTCGTTGTAAGCGGGTTGCATCAGCCTTGCCACATTTTATCAGTTGGCTATAAAGGAGGGCAGTCATTTAGCAGACTTACTTGAGACTCTGCTTCCCAGGCTGGAAACTTTGCTTTCATTCCTTAGGTGGCACATTGGCTCAGGACTGCCTTAACCCAAGTATTCAGGGATTTGCAGTCCGATTAGTTGAGATCGGCCTTTCTGGCTCTTTAATGGATGAAACCAACTGGGCAAAGAGACGTTCTAAGCTGGGGACCATGGTGTCTTTCCCTAGTCTACATAGAAATAGCACTCTGAGGGAGACGAGCTGCTGGCGTTTGGTAGCACAATCTCCTATTCTGCAGTGAAACATTTCATTGTAAGCGGGATGCATCAGTCTTGCCACATTTTCTCAACTGGATATAAAGGAGGGCAGTCAATAGGCGTCACCCTCCAAGCCCACTCCAATTTCATAGAGAAAACTCCAGGCCTTGCTGTGCTTTCCTGTGGCAAGGAAACTGCTTTCATTCCTCAGGTGACACTTTGGCTCAGAACTGCCCTACCCCAAGCATTCACGGATGTGCAGCACGAGTAGTTGAGATCAGCCCTTCTGGTTCTCTCATGGATGAAACCATCTGGGCAAAGAGCCGTTCTAAGATGGGGACCTTGGTGCCTTTCCCTAGTCTACACAGAAACAGCATTCTGAGGGAGAGGAGCTGCTGGCGTTTGGTAGCGCAATATCCTATTCTGAAGAGAAACATTTCGTTGTAAGCGGGTTGCATCAGCCTTGCCACATTTTCTCAACTGGCTATAAAGGAGGGCAGTCAGTAGGCCTCACCCTTCAAGCCCACTCCTATTTCATAGAGAAATCAACAGGCCTCGGTGTGCTTTCCTGTGGCAGGAAATTTGCTTTCATTCCTTAGGTGGCCCTTTGGCTCAGAACAGCCCTCCCAGAAGGATTCCGGGATGTGCAGCCCGATTAGTTGAGATCAGCCCTTCTGGCTCTTTCATGGATGAGACCAACTGGGCAAAGAGCCGTTCTAAGCTGGGGACCATGGTGTCTTTCCCTAGTCTACACAGAAACAGCACTCTGAGGGAGACGAGCTGGTGGCGTTTGGTAGTAAAATCTCCTATTCTGAAGAGAAACATTTCGTTGTAAGCGGGTTTCATCAGACTTGCCACATTTTCTCAACTGGCTATAAAGGAGGGCAGTCAGTTCGCCGGCTTATTTGAGGCCCTGCTTCCCAGGCTGGAAACTTTGCTTTCATTCCTTAGGTGGCACATTGCCTCAGGAGTGTCTACCCCAAGGATTCAGGGATGTGCAGCCCGATTAGTAGAGATCAGGTTTCTGGATCTTTCATGGATGAAGCCAACTGGGCAAAGAGCCATTCTAAGCTCGGGACCATGCTGTCTTTCCTTAGACTGCACAGAAACAGCACTCTGAGTGAGAGGAGCTGCTGGCGTTTGGTAGCAAAATCTCCTATTGTGAAGAGAAACATTTCGTTGTAAGCGGGTTGCCTCAGCCTTGTCACATTTTCTCAACTGGATATAAAGGAGGGCAGTCAGTAGGCGTCACCTTTGAAACCCACTCCAATTTCATAGAGAAAATGCCAGGCCTTGGTGTGCTTTCCTGTGGCAAGGAAACTGCTTTCATTCCTTAGGTTGCACCTTGGCTCAGAACTGCCCTATCCCAAGGATTCAGGGATGTGCAGCCCGATTAGTTGAGATCAGCCCTTCTGGCTCTTCCATGGATGAAACCAACTGAGCAAAGAGCCGTTCTAAGCTGGGGACCATGGTGTCTTTCCTTAATCTACACAGAAACAGCATTCTGAGTGAGACGAGCTGCTGGCGTTTGGTAGCAAAATCTCCTATTCTGGAGAGAAACATTTCATTGTAAGCGGGTGGCATCAGCCTTGTCACATTTTCTCAAGTGGATATAAAGGAGGGCAGTCAATAGGCGTCACCCTCCAAGCCATTCCAATTTCATAGAGAAAACTCCAGGCCTTGCTGTGCTTTCCTGTGGTAAGGAAACTGCTTTCATTCCTCAGGTGGCACTTTGGTTCCGAACTGCCCTACCCCAAGGATTCATGGATGTGCAGCCCGATTGGTTGAGATCAGCCCTTCTGGTTCTCTCATGGATGAAACCATCTGGGCAAAGAGCCATTCTAAGCTGCGGACCATGGTGTCTTTCCCTAGTCTACACAGAAACAACATTCTTAGGGAGACGAGCTGCTGGCGTTGGTAGCACAATCTCCTATTCTGAAGAGAAACATATCGTTGTAAGTGGGTTGCATCAGCCTTGCCACATTTTCTCAACTGGCTATAAAGGAGGGCAGTCAGTTGGCGGAATTACTTTAGGCACTGCTTCCAAGGCTGGAAACTTTGCTTTCATTCCTTAGGTGGCACACTGGCTCAGTAGTGCCAACCCCAAGGATTCAGGGATGTGCAGCCTGTATAGTTGAGATCAGCCATTCTGGTTCTCTCATGGATGAAACCATCTGGGCAAAGAGCCGTTCTAAGCTGCGGACCATGGTGTCTTTCCCTACTCTACACAGAAACAGCACCCTGAGGGAGACGACCTGCTGGCGTTTGACAGCAAAATCTCCTATTCTGAAGAGAAACATTTCGTTGTAATAGGGTTCCATCAACCTTGCCACATTTTCTCAAATGGCTATAAAGTAGGGCAGTCATTTAGCAGACTTACTTGAGACACTGCTTCCCAGGCTGGAAACTTTGCTTTCATTCCTTAGGTGGCACTTCGGCTCGGAATGCCTACCCCAAGGATTCAGGTATGTGCAGCCCGATTAGTAGCGATCAGCCCTTCTTGCTCTTTCATGGATGAAAGCAACTGGGCAAGAGCCGTTCTAAGCTGGGGACCTTCGGGTCTTTCCCTAGTCTACACAGAAACAGCACTCTGAGGGAGACGAGCTGCTGGCGTTTGATAGCAAAATCTCCTATTCTGAAGAGAAACATTTCGTTGTAATAGGGTTCCATCAACCTTGCCACATTTTCTCAAATGGCTATAAAGGAGGGCAGTCTTTTAGCAGACTTACTTCAGGCCCTGCTTCCCAGGCTGTAAACTTTGCTTTCATTCCTTAGGTGGCACATTGGCTCAGGACTGCCCTACCCCAAGTATTCAGGGATTTGTAGCCCGATTATTTGAGATCAGCCCTTCTGGCTCTTTCATGGATGAAACCAACTGGGCAAAGAGCCGTTCTAAGCTGGGGACCATAGTGTCTTTCCCTAGTTTACACAGAACAGCACGCTGAGGGAGACGAGCTGTTGGCATTTGAAAGAAAAATCTCCTATTCTGAAGAGAAACATTTCGTTGTAAGCGGGTTGCATCAGTCTTTCCACATTTTCTCAACTGGCTATAAATGAGGGCAGTCAGTAGGCCTCACCCTTCAAGCCCACTCCAATTTCATAGAGAAATCAACATGCCTCGGTGTGCTTTCCTGTGGCAGGAAATTTGCTTTCATTCCTTAGGTGGCCCTTTGGCTCAGAACAGCCCTCCCAGAAGGATTCAGGGATATTCAGCCCGATTAGTTGAGATCAGCCCTTCTCTCACTTTCATGGATGAAACCAACTGGGCAAAGAGCCGTTCTAAGCTGGGGACCATGGTGTCTTTCCCTAGTCTACACTGAAACAGCACCCTGAGGGAGACGAGCTGCTGGCGTTTGGTAGCAAAATCTCCTATTCTGAAGAGAAACATTTCGTTGTAAGCGGGTTGCATCAGCCTTTCCACATTTTCTCAACTGGCTCTAAAGGAGGGCAGTCAGTTGGCAGACTTACTTGAGGCACTGCTTCCAAGGCTGGAAACTTTGCTTTCATTCCTTAGGTGGCACACTGACTCAGTAATGCCTACCCCAAGGATTCAGATATGTGCAGCCTGTATACTTGAGATCAGCCCTTCTGGTTCTCTGATGGATGAAACCATCTGGGCAAAGAGCCGTTCTAAGCTGGGGACTATGGTGTCTTTCCCTAGTCTACACAGAAACAGCATCCTGAGGGAGACGAGCTGCTGGCGTTTGATAGCAAAATCTCCTATTCTGAAGAGAAATATTTCGTTGTAAGAGGGTTCCATCAGCCTTGCCACATTTTCTCAAATGGCTATAAAGTAGGGCAGTCATTTAGCAGACTTACTTGAGACCCCGCTTCCCAGGCTGGAAACTTTGCTTTCATTCCTTAGGTGGCACATTGTCTCAGGAGTGCCTACCCCAAGGATTCAGGATGTGCAGCCCGATTAGTAGAGATCAGCCCTTCTGGCTATTTAATGGATGAAATCAACTGGGCAAAGAGCCGTTCTAAGCTGGGGACCATGGTGTCTTTCCCTAGTCTACACAGAAACAGCACCCTGAGGGAGACGAGCTGCTGGCGTTTGGTAGCACAATCTCCTATTCTGAAGAGAAACATTTCGTTGTAAGCGGGTTGCATTAGCCTTGCCACATTTTCTCAACTGGCTATAAAGGAGGGCAGTCAGTAGGCCTCACCCTTCAAGCCGACTCCAATTTCATTGAGAAATCAACAGGCCTCGGTGTGCTTTCCTGTGGCAGGAGATTTGCTTTCATTCCTTAGGTTGCCCTTTGGCTCAGAACAGCCCTCCCAGAAGGATTCAGGGATGTGCAGCCCGATTAGTTGAGATCAGCCCTTCTGGCTCTTTCATGGATGAAACCAACTGGGCAAAGAGCCGTTTTAAGCTGGGGACCATGTTGTCTTTCCCTAGTTTACACAGAAACAGCACCCTGAGGGAGAAGAGCTGCTGGCGTTTGGTAGCAAAATCTCCTATTCTGAAGAGAAACATTTCGTTGTAAGCAGGTTGCATCAGCCTTGTCACATTTTCTCAATTGGCTATAAAGGAGGGCACTCAGCTGACAGACTTACTTCGGGCACTGCTTCCCAGGCCTGAAACTTTGCTTTCATTCCTTAGGTGGCACATTGGCTCAGGAGTGCCTACCAAAAGGATTCAGGGATGTGCAGCCCGCTTAGTAGAGGTCAGCCCTTCTCTCTCTTTCATAGATGAAACCAACGGACAAAGAGCCGTTTTAAGCTGGGGACCTTCGTGTCTTTCCCTAGTCTACACAGAAACAGTACTCTGAGGGAGACGAGCTGCTGGTGTTTGATAGCAAAATCTCCTATTCTGAAGAGAAACATTTCGTTGTAAGCGGGTTGCATCAGCCTTGTCTCATTTTCTCAAGTGGATATAAAGGAGGGCAGTCAATAGGCGTCACCCTCCAAGCCCACTCCAATTTCATAGAGAAAACTCCAGGCCTTGCTGTGCTTTCCTGTGGCAAGGAAACTTCTTTTATTCCTCAGGTGGCACTTTGGCTCAGAACAGCCCTACCCCAGGGATTCACGGATTTGCAGCCCGATTGGTTGAGATCAGCCCTTATGGTTGTCTCATGGATGAAACCATCTGGGAAAAGAGCCATTCTTACCTGGGGACCATGGTGTCTTTCCCTAGTCTACACAGAAACACCATTCTTAGGGAGAGGAGCTGCTGGCGCTGGTGGCACAATCTCCTATTCTGAAGAGAAACATTTCGTTGTAAGTGGGTTGCGTCAGCCTTGCCACATTTTCTCAACTGGGTATAAAGGAGGGCAGTCAGTAGGCCTCACCCTTCAAGCCGACTCCAATTTCATTGAGAAATCAACAGGCCTCGGTGTGCTTTCCTGTGGCAGGAAATTTGCTTTCATTCCTTAGGTGGCCCTTTGGCTCAGAACAGCCCTCCCAGAAGGATTCAGGGATGTGCAGCCCGATTAGTTGAGATCAGCCCTTCTGGCTCTTTCATGGATGAAACCAAGTTGGCAAAGAGCATTCTACGCTGGGGACCATGGTGTCTTTCCTTAGTCTACACAGAAACAGCACTCTGAGTGAGACGAGCTGCTGGCGTTTGGTAGCAAAATCTCCTATTCTGGAGCAAAACATTTCGTTGTAAGCGGGTTGCATCAGCCTTGTCACATTTTCTCAACTGGATATAAAGGAGGGCAGTCAATAGGCGTCACCCTCCAAGCCCACTCCAATTTCATAGAGAAAACTCCAGGCCTTGCTGTGCTTTCCTGTGGCAAGGAAACTGCTTTCATTCCTCAGGTGACACTTTGGCTCAGACCTGCCCTACCCCAAGGATTCACGGATGTGCAGCACGATTAGTTGAGATCAGCCCTTCTGGTTCTCTCATGGATGAAACCATCTGGGCAAAGAGCCATTCTAAGCTGGGGACCATGGTGTCTTTCCCTAGTCTACACAGAAACAGCATTCTTAGGGAGACGAGCTGCTGGAGTTTGGTAGCAGAATCTCCTATTCTGAAGAGTAACACTTCGTTGTAAGCGGGTTGCATCAGCCTTGCCACATTTTATCAGTTGGCTATAAAGGAGGGCAGTCATTTAGCAGACTTACTTGAGACTCTGCTTCCCAGGCTGGAAACTTTGCTTTCATTCCTTAGGTGGCACATTGGCTCAGGACTGCCTTAACCCAAGTATTCAGGGATTTGCAGTCCGATTAGTTGAGATCGGCCTTTCTGGCTCTTTAATGGATGAAACCAACTGGGCAAAGAGACGTTCTAAGCTGGGGACCATGGTGTCTTTCCCTAGTCTACATAGAAATAGCACTCTGAGGGAGACGAGCTGCTGGCGTTTGGTAGCACAATCTCCTATTCTGCAGTGAAACATTTCATTGTAAGCGGGATGCATCAGTCTTGCCACATTTTCTCAACTGGATATAAAGGAGGGCAGTCAATAGGCGTCACCCTCCAAGCCCACTCCAATTTCATAGAGAAAACTCCAGGCCTTGCTGTGCTTTCCTGTGGCAAGGAAACTGCTTTCATTCCTCAGGTGACACTTTGGCTCAGAACTGCCCTACCCCAAGCATTCACGGATGTGCAGCACGAGTAGTTGAGATCAGCCCTTCTGGTTCTCTCATGGATGAAACCATCTGGGCAAAGAGCCGTTCTAAGATGGGGACCTTGGTGCCTTTCCCTAGTCTACACAGAAACAGCATTCTGAGGGAGAGGAGCTGCTGGCGTTTGGTAGCGCAATATCCTATTCTGAAGAGAAACATTTCGTTGTAAGCGGGTTGCATCAGCCTTGCCACATTTTCTCAACTGGCTATAAAGGAGGGCAGTCAGTAGGCCTCACCCTTCAAGCCCACTCCTATTTCATAGAGAAATCAACAGGCCTCGGTGTGCTTTCCTGTGGCAGGAAATTTGCTTTCATTCCTTAGGTGGCCCTTTGGCTCAGAACAGCCCTCCCAGAAGGATTCCGGGATGTGCAGCCCGATTAGTTGAGATCAGCCCTTCTGGCTCTTTCATGGATGAGACCAACTGGGCAAAGAGCCGTTCTAAGCTGGGGACCATGGTGTCTTTCCCTAGTCTACACAGAAACAGCACTCTGAGGGAGACGAGCTGGTGGCGTTTGGTAGTAAAATCTCCTATTCTGAAGAGAAACATTTCGTTGTAAGCGGGTTTCATCAGACTTGCCACATTTTCTCAACTGGCTATAAAGGAGGGCAGTCAGTTCGCCGGCTTATTTGAGGCCCTGCTTCCCAGGCTGGAAACTTTGCTTTCATTCCTTAGGTGGCACATTGCCTCAGGAGTGTCTACCCCAAGGATTCAGGGATGTGCAGCCCGATTAGTAGAGATCAGGTTTCTGGATCTTTCATGGATGAAGCCAACTGGGCAAAGAGCCATTCTAAGCTCGGGACCATGCTGTCTTTCCTTAGACTGCACAGAAACAGCACTCTGAGTGAGAGGAGCTGCTGGCGTTTGGTAGCAAAATCTCCTATTGTGAAGAGAAACATTTCGTTGTAAGCGGGTTGCCTCAGCCTTGTCACATTTTCTCAACTGGATATAAAGGAGGGCAGTCAGTAGGCGTCACCTTTGAAACCCACTCCAATTTCATAGAGAAAATGCCAGGCCTTGGTGTGCTTTCCTGTGGCAAGGAAACTGCTTTCATTCCTTAGGTTGCACCTTGGCTCAGAACTGCCCTATCCCAAGGATTCAGGGATGTGCAGCCCGATTAGTTGAGATCAGCCCTTCTGGCTCTTCCATGGATGAAACCAACTGAGCAAAGAGCCGTTCTAAGCTGGGGACCATGGTGTCTTTCCTTAATCTACACAGAAACAGCATTCTGAGTGAGACGAGCTGCTGGCGTTTGGTAGCAAAATCTCCTATTCTGGAGAGAAACATTTCATTGTAAGCGGGTGGCATCAGCCTTGTCACATTTTCTCAAGTGGATATAAAGGAGGGCAGTCAATAGGCGTCACCCTCCAAGCCATTCCAATTTCATAGAGAAAACTCCAGGCCTTGCTGTGCTTTCCTGTGGTAAGGAAACTGCTTTCATTCCTCAGGTGGCACTTTGGTTCCGAACTGCCCTACCCCAAGGATTCATGGATGTGCAGCCCGATTGGTTGAGATCAGCCCTTCTGGTTCTCTCATGGATGAAACCATCTGGGCAAAGAGCCATTCTAAGCTGCGGACCATGGTGTCTTTCCCTAGTCTACACAGAAACAACATTCTTAGGGAGACGAGCTGCTGGCGTTGGTAGCACAATCTCCTATTCTGAAGAGAAACATATCGTTGTAAGTGGGTTGCATCAGCCTTGCCACATTTTCTCAACTGGCTATAAAGGAGGGCAGTCAGTTGGCGGAATTACTTTAGGCACTGCTTCCAAGGCTGGAAACTTTGCTTTCATTCCTTAGGTGGCACACTGGCTCAGTAGTGCCAACCCCAAGGATTCAGGGATGTGCAGCCTGTATAGTTGAGATCAGCCATTCTGGTTCTCTCATGGATGAAACCATCTGGGCAAAGAGCCGTTCTAAGCTGCGGACCATGGTGTCTTTCCCT
The DNA here is from genome assembly GCF_965194825.1 of Balaenoptera physalus. NCBI lineage: Eukaryota > Metazoa > Chordata > Mammalia > Artiodactyla > Balaenopteridae > Balaenoptera > Balaenoptera physalus. Next base: position 111,978 of record NW_028125445.1, on the reverse strand, counting down.
ACTCTACACAGAAACAGCACCCTGAGGGAGACGACCTGCTGGCGTTTGACAGCAAAATCTCCTATTCTGAAGAGAAACATTTCGTTGTAATAGGGTTCCATCAACCTTGCCACATTTTCTCAAATGGCTATAAAGTAGGGCAGTCATTTAGCAGACTTACTTGAGACACTGCTTCCCAGGCTGGAAACTTTGCTTTCATTCCTTAGGTGGCACTTCGGCTCGGAATGCCTACCCCAAGGATTCAGGTATGTGCAGCCCGATTAGTAGCGATCAGCCCTTCTTGCTCTTTCATGGATGAAAGCAACTGGGCAAGAGCCGTTCTAAGCTGGGGACCTTCGGGTCTTTCCCTAGTCTACACAGAAACAGCACTCTGAGGGAGACGAGCTGCTGGCGTTTGATAGCAAAATCTCCTATTCTGAAGAGAAACATTTCGTTGTAATAGGGTTCCATCAACCTTGCCACATTTTCTCAAATGGCTATAAAGGAGGGCAGTCTTTTAGCAGACTTACTTCAGGCCCTGCTTCCCAGGCTGTAAACTTTGCTTTCATTCCTTAGGTGGCACATTGGCTCAGGACTGCCCTACCCCAAGTATTCAGGGATTTGTAGCCCGATTATTTGAGATCAGCCCTTCTGGCTCTTTCATGGATGAAACCAACTGGGCAAAGAGCCGTTCTAAGCTGGGGACCATAGTGTCTTTCCCTAGTTTACACAGAACAGCACGCTGAGGGAGACGAGCTGTTGGCATTTGAAAGAAAAATCTCCTATTCTGAAGAGAAACATTTCGTTGTAAGCGGGTTGCATCAGTCTTTCCACATTTTCTCAACTGGCTATAAATGAGGGCAGTCAGTAGGCCTCACCCTTCAAGCCCACTCCAATTTCATAGAGAAATCAACATGCCTCGGTGTGCTTTCCTGTGGCAGGAAATTTGCTTTCATTCCTTAGGTGGCCCTTTGGCTCAGAACAGCCCTCCCAGAAGGATTCAGGGATATTCAGCCCGATTAGTTGAGATCAGCCCTTCTCTCACTTTCATGGATGAAACCAACTGGGCAAAGAGCCGTTCTAAGCTGGGGACCATGGTGTCTTTCCGTAGTCTACACTGAAACAGCACCCTGAGGGAGACGAGCTGCTGGCGTTTGGTAGCAAAATCTCCTATTCTGAAGAGAAACATTTCGTTGTAAGCGGGTTGCATCAGCCTTTCCACATTTTCTCAACTGGCTCTAAAGGAGGGCAGTCAGTTGGCAGACTTACTTGAGGCACTGCTTCCAAGGCTGGAAACTTTGCTTTCATTCCTTAGGTGGCACACTGACTCAGTAATGCCTACCCCAAGGATTCAGATATGTGCAGCCTGTATACTTGAGATCAGCCCTTCTGGTTCTCTGATGGATGAAACCATCTGGGCAAAGAGCCGTTCTAAGCTGGGGACTATGGTGTCTTTCCCTAGTCTACACAGAAACAGCATCCTGAGGGAGACGAGCTGCTGGCGTTTGATAGCAAAATCTCCTATTCTGAAGAGAAATATTTCGTTGTAAGAGGGTTCCATCAGCCTTGCCACATTTTCTCAAATGGCTATAAAGTAGGGCAGTCATTTAGCAGACTTACTTGAGACCCCGCTTCCCAGGCTGGAAACTTTGCTTTCATTCCTTAGGTGGCACATTGTCTCAGGAGTGCCTACCCCAAGGATTCAGGATGTGCAGCCCGATTAGTAGAGATCAGCCCTTCTGGCTATTTAATGGATGAAATCAACTGGGCAAAGAGCCGTTCTAAGCTGGGGACCATGGTGTCTTTCCCTAGTCTACACAGAAACAGCACCCTGAGGGAGACGAGCTGCTGGCGTTTGGTAGCACAATCTCCTATTCTGAAGAGAAACATTTCGTTGTAAGCGGGTTGCATTAGCCTTGCCACATTTTCTCAACTGGCTATAAAGGAGGGCAGTCAGTAGGCCTCACCCTTCAAGCCGACTCCAATTTCATTGAGAAATCAACAGGCCTCGGTGTGCTTTCCTGTGGCAGGAGATTTGCTTTCATTCCTTAGGTTGCCCTTTGGCTCAGAACAGCCCTCCCAGAAGGATTCAGGGATGTGCAGCCCGATTAGTTGAGATCAGCCCTTCTGGCTCTTTCATGGATGAAACCAACTGGGCAAAGAGCCGTTTTAAGCTGGGGACCATGTTGTCTTTCCCTAGTTTACACAGAAACAGCACCCTGAGGGAGAAGAGCTGCTGGCGTTTGGTAGCAAAATCTCCTATTCTGAAGAGAAACATTTCGTTGTAAGCAGGTTGCATCAGCCTTGTCACATTTTCTCAATTGGCTATAAAGGAGGGCACTCAGCTGACAGACTTACTTCGGGCACTGCTTCCCAGGCCTGAAACTTTGCTTTCATTCCTTAGGTGGCACATTGGCTCAGGAGTGCCTACCAAAAGGATTCAGGGATGTGCAGCCCGCTTAGTAGAGGTCAGCCCTTCTCTCTCTTTCATAGATGAAACCAACGGACAAAGAGCCGTTTTAAGCTGGGGACCTTCGTGTCTTTCCCTAGTCTACACAGAAACAGTACTCTGAGGGAGACGAGCTGCTGGTGTTTGATAGCAAAATCTCCTATTCTGAAGAGAAACATTTCGTTGTAAGCGGGTTGCATCAGCCTTGTCTCATTTTCTCAAGTGGATATAAAGGAGGGCAGTCAATAGGCGTCACCCTCCAAGCCCACTCCAATTTCATAGAGAAAACTCCAGGCCTTGCTGTGCTTTCCTGTGGCAAGGAAACTTCTTTTATTCCTCAGGTGGCACTTTGGCTCAGAACAGCCCTACCCCAGGGATTCACGGATTTGCAGCCCGATTGGTTGAGATCAGCCCTTATGGTTGTCTCATGGATGAAACCATCTGGGAAAAGAGCCATTCTTACCTGGGGACCATGGTGTCTTTCCCTAGTCTACACAGAAACACCATTCTTAGGGAGAGGAGCTGCTGGCGCTGGTGGCACAATCTCCTATTCTGAAGAGAAACATTTCGTTGTAAGTGGGTTGCGTCAGCCTTGCCACATTTTCTCAACTGGGTATAAAGGAGGGCAGTCAGTAGGCCTCACCCTTCAAGCCGACTCCAATTTCATTGAGAAATCAACAGGCCTCGGTGTGCTTTCCTGTGGCAGGAAATTTGCTTTCATTCCTTAGGTGGCCCTTTGGCTCAGAACAGCCCTCCCAGAAGGATTCAGGGATGTGCAGCCCGATTAGTTGAGATCAGCCCTTCTGGCTCTTTCATGGATGAAACCAAGTTGGCAAAGAGCATTCTACGCTGGGGACCATGGTGTCTTTCCTTAGTCTACACAGAAACAGCACTCTGAGTGAGACGAGCTGCTGGCGTTTGGTAGCAAAATCTCCTATTCTGGAGCAAAACATTTCGTTGTAAGCGGGTTGCATCAGCCTTGTCACATTTTCTCAACTGGATATAAAGGAGGGCAGTCAATAGGCGTCACCCTCCAAGCCCACTCCAATTTCATAGAGAAAACTCCAGGCCTTGCTGTGCTTTCCTGTGGCAAGGAAACTGCTTTCATTCCTCAGGTGACACTTTGGCTCAGACCTGCCCTACCCCAAGGATTCACGGATGTGCAGCACGATTAGTTGAGATCAGCCCTTCTGGTTCTCTCATGGATGAAACCATCTGGGCAAAGAGCCATTCTAAGCTGGGGACCATGGTGTCTTTCCCTAGTCTACACAGAAACAGCATTCTTAGGGAGACGAGCTGCTGGAGTTTGGTAGCAGAATCTCCTATTCTGAAGAGTAACACTTCGTTGTAAGCGGGTTGCATCAGCCTTGCCACATTTTATCAGTTGGCTATAAAGGAGGGCAGTCATTTAGCAGACTTACTTGAGACTCTGCTTCCCAGGCTGGAAACTTTGCTTTCATTCCTTAGGTGGCACATTGGCTCAGGACTGCCTTAACCCAAGTATTCAGGGATTTGCAGTCCGATTAGTTGAGATCGGCCTTTCTGGCTCTTTAATGGATGAAACCAACTGGGCAAAGAGACGTTCTAAGCTGGGGACCATGGTGTCTTTCCCTAGTCTACATAGAAATAGCACTCTGAGGGAGACGAGCTGCTGGCGTTTGGTAGCACAATCTCCTATTCTGCAGTGAAACATTTCATTGTAAGCGGGATGCATCAGTCTTGCCACATTTTCTCAACTGGATATAAAGGAGGGCAGTCAATAGGCGTCACCCTCCAAGCCCACTCCAATTTCATAGAGAAAACTCCAGGCCTTGCTGTGCTTTCCTGTGGCAAGGAAACTGCTTTCATTCCTCAGGTGACACTTTGGCTCAGAACTGCCCTACCCCAAGCATTCACGGATGTGCAGCACGATTAGTTGAGATCAGCCCTTCTGGTTCTCTCATGGATGAAACCATCTGGGCAAAGAGCCGTTCTAAGATGGGGACCTTGGTGCCTTTCCCTAGTCTACACAGAAACAGCATTCTGAGGGAGAGGAGCTGCTGGCGTTTGGTAGCGCAATATCCTATTCTGAAGAGAAACATTTCGTTGTAAGCGGGTTGCATCAGCCTTGCCACATTTTCTCAACTGGCTATAAAGGAGGGCAGTCAGTAGGCCTCACCCTTCAAGCCCACTCCTATTTCATAGAGAAATCAACAGGCCTCGGTGTGCTTTCCTGTGGCAGGAAATTTGCTTTCATTCCTTAGGTGGCCCTTTGGCTCAGAACAGCCCTCCCAGAAGGATTCCGGGATGTGCAGCCCGATTAGTTGAGATCAGCCCTTCTGGCTCTTTCATGGATGAGACCAACTGGGCAAAGAGCCGTTCTAAGCTGGGGACCATGGTGTCTTTCCCTAGTCTACACAGAAACAGCACTCTGAGGGAGACGAGCTGGTGGCGTTTGGTAGTAAAATCTCCTATTCTGAAGAGAAACATTTCGTTGTAAGCGGGTTTCATCAGACTTGCCACATTTTCTCAACTGGCTATAAAGGAGGGCAGTCAGTTCGCCAGCTTATTTGAGGCCCTGCTTCCCAGGCTGGAAACTTTGCTTTCATTCCTTAGGTGGCACATTGCCTCAGGAGTGTCTACCCCAAGGATTCAGGGATGTGCAGCCCGATTAGTAGAGATCAGGTTTCTGGATCTTTCATGGATGAAGCCAACTGGGCAAAGAGCCATTCTAAGCTCGGGACCATGCTGTCTTTCCTTAGACTGCACAGAAACAGCACTCTGAGTGAGAGGAGCTGCTGGCGTTTGGTAGCAAAATCTCCTATTGTGAAGAGAAACATTTCGTTGTAAGCGGGTTGCCTCAGCCTTGTCACATTTTCTCAACTGGATATAAAGGAGGGCAGTCAGTAGGCGTCACCTTTGAAACCCACTCCAATTTCATAGAGAAAATGCCAGGCCTTGGTGTGCTTTCCTGTGGCAAGGAAACTGCTTTCATTCCTTAGGTTGCACCTTGGCTCAGAACTGCCCTATCCCAAGGATTCAGGGATGTGCAGCCCGATTAGTTGAGATCAGCCCTTCTGGCTCTTCCATGGATGAAACCAACTGAGCAAAGAGCCGTTCTAAGCTGGGGACCATGGTGTCTTTCCTTAATCTACACAGAAACAGCATTCTGAGTGAGACGAGCTGCTGGCGTTTGGTAGCAAAATCTCCTATTCTGGAGAGAAACATTTCATTGTAAGCGGGTGGCATCAGCCTTGTCACATTTTCTCAAGTGGATATAAAGGAGGGCAGTCAATAGGCGTCACCCTCCAAGCCATTCCAATTTCATAGAGAAAACTCCAGGCCTTGCTGTGCTTTCCTGTGGTAAGGAAACTGCTTTCATTCCTCAGGTGGCACTTTGGTTCAGAACTGCCCTACCCCAAGGATTCATGGATGTGCAGCCCGATTGGTTGAGATCAGCCCTTCTGGTTCTCTCATGGATGAAACCATCTGGGCAAAGAGCCATTCTAAGCTGGGGACCATGGTGTCTTTCCCTAGTCTACACAGAAACAGCATTCTTAGGGAGAAGAGCTGCTGGCGTTGGTAGCACAATCTCCTATTCTGAAGAGAAACATATCGTTGTAAGTGGGTTGCATCAGCCTTGCCACATTTTCTCAACTGGCTATAAAGGAGGGCAGTCAGTTGGCGGAATTACTTTAGGCACTGCTTCCAAGGCTGGAAACTTTGCTTTCATTCCTTAGGTGGCACACTGGCTCAGTAGTGCCAACCCCAAGGATTCAGGGATGTGCAGCCTGTATAGTTGAGATCAGCCATTCTGGTTCTCTCATGGATGAAACCATCTGGGCAAAGAGCCGTTCTAAGCTGCGGACCATGGTGTCTTTCCCTACTCTACACAGAAACAGCACCCTGAGGGAGACGACCTGCTGGCGTTTGACAGCAAAATCTCCTATTCTGAAGAGAAACATTTCGTTGTAATAGGGTTCCATCAACCTTGCCACATTTTCTCAAATGGCTATAAAGTAGGGCAGTCATTTAGCAGACTTACTTGAGACACTGCTTCCCAGGCTGGAAACTTTGCTTTCATTCCTTAGGTGGCACTTCGGCTCGGAATGCCTACCCCAAGGATTCAGGTATGTGCAGCCCGATTAGTAGCGATCAGCCCTTCTTGCTCTTTCATGGATGAAAGCAACTGGGCAAGAGCCGTTCTAAGCTGGGGACCTTCGGGTCTTTCCCTAGTCTACACAGAAACAGCACTCTGAGGGAGACGAGCTGCTGGCGTTTGATAGCAAAATCTCCTATTCTGAAGAGAAACATTTCGTTGTAATAGGGTTCCATCAACCTTGCCACATTTTCTCAAATGGCTATAAAGGAGGGCAGTCTTTTAGCAGACTTACTTCAGGCCCTGCTTCCCAGGCTGTAAACTTTGCTTTCATTCCTTAGGTGGCACATTGGCTCAGGACTGCCCTACCCCAAGTATTCAGGGATTTGTAGCCCGATTATTTGAGATCAGCCCTTCTGGCTCTTTCATGGATGAAACCAACTGGGCAAAGAGCCGTTCTAAGCTGGGGACCATAGTGTCTTTCCCTAGTTTACACAGAACAGCACGCTGAGGGAGACGAGCTGTTGGCGTTTGAAAGAAAAATCTCCTATTCTGAAGAGAAACATTTCGTTGTAAGCGGGTTGCATCAGTCTTTCCACATTTTCTCAACTGGCTATAAATGAGGGCAGTCAGTAGGCCTCACCCTTCAAGCCCACTCCAATTTCATAGAGAAATCAACATGCCTCGGTGTGCTTTCCTGTGGCAGGAAATTTGCTTTCATTCCTTAGGTGGCCCTTTGGCTCAGAACAGCCCTCCCAGAAGGATTCAGGGATATTCAGCCCGATTAGTTGAGATCAGCCCTTCTCTCACTTTCATGGATGAAACCAACTGGGCAAAGAGCCGTTCTAAGCTGGGGACCATGGTGTCTTTCCCTAGTCTACACTGAAACAGCACCCTGAGGGAGACGAGCTGCTGGCGTTTGGTAGCAAAATCTCCTATTCTGAAGAGAAACATTTCGTTGTAAGCGGGTTGCATCAGCCTTTCCACATTTTCTCAACTGGCTCTAAAGGAGGGCAGTCAGTTGGCAGACTTACTTGAGGCACTGCTTCCAAGGCTGGAAACTTTGCTTTCATTCCTTAGGTGGCACACTGACTCAGTAATGCCTACCCCAAGGATTCAGATATGTGCAGCCTGTATACTTGAGATCAGCCCTTCTGGTTCTCTGATGGATGAAACCATCTGGGCAAAGAGCCGTTCTAAGCTGGGGACTATGGTGTCTTTCCCTAGTCTACACAGAAACAGCATCCTGAGGGAGACGAGCTGCTGGCGTTTGATAGCAAAATCTCCTATTCTGAAGAGAAATATTTCGTTGTAAGAGGGTTCCATCAGCTATGCCACATTTTCTCAAATGGCTATAAAGTAGGGCAGTCATTTAGCAGACTTACTTGAGACCCCGCTTCCCAGGCTGGAAACTTTGCTTTCATTCCTTAGGTGGCACATTGTCTCAGGAGTGCCTACCCCAAGGATTCAGGATGTGCAGCCCGATTAGTAGAGATCAGCCCTTCTGGCTATTTAATGGATGAAATCAACTGGGCAAAGAGCCGTTCTAAGCTGGGGACCATGGTGTCTTTCCCTAGTCTACACAGAAACAGCACCCTGAGGGAGACGAGCTGCTGGCGTTTGGTAGCACAATCTCCTATTCTGAAGAGAAACAATTCGTTGTAAGCGGGTTGCATTAGCCTTGCCACATTTTCTCAACTGGCTATAAAGGAGGGCAGTCAGTAGGCCTCACCCTTCAAACCCACTTCAATTTCATAGAGAAATCAAGAGGCCTCGGTGTGCTTTCCTGTGGCAGGAGATTTGCTTTCATTCCTTAGGTTGCCCTTTGGCTCAGAACAGCCCTCCCAGAAGGATTCAGGGATGTGCAGCCCGATTAGTTGAGATCAGCCCTTCTGGCTCTTTCATGGATGAAACCAACTGGGCAAAGAGCCGTTTTAAGCTGGGGACCATGTTGTCTTTCCCTAGTTTACACAGAAACAGCACCCTGAGGGAGAAGAGCTGCTGGCGTTTGGTAGCAAAATCTCCTATTCTGAAGAGAAACATTTCGTTGTAAGCAGGTTGCATCAGCCTTGTCACATTTTCTCAATTGGCTATAAAGAAGGGCACTCAGCTGACAGACTTACTTCGGGCACTGCTTCCCAGGCCTGAAACTTTGCTTTCATTCCTTAGGTGGCACATTGGCTCAGGAGTGCCTACCAAAAGGATTCAGGGATGTGCAGCCCGCTTAGTAGAGGTCAGCCCTTCTCTCTCTTTCATAGATGAAACCAACGGACAAAGAGCCGTTTTAAGCTGGGGACCTTCGTGTCTTTCCCTAGTCTACACAGAAACAGTACTCTGAGGGAGACGAGCTGCTGGTGTTTGATAGCAAAATCTCCTATTCTGAAGAGAAACATTTCGTTGTAAGCGGGTTGCATCAGCCTTGTCACATTTTCTCAAGTGGATATAAAGGAGGGCAGTCAATAGGCGTCACCCTCCAAGCCCACTCCAATTTCATAGAGAAAACTCCAGGCCTTGCTGTGCTTTCCTGTGGCAAGGAAACTTCTTTTATTCCTCAGGTGGCACTTTGGCTCAGAACAGCCCTACCCCAGGGATTCACGGATTTGCAGCCCGATTGGTTGAGATCAGCCCTTATGGTTGTCTCATGGATGAAACCATCTGGGAAAAGAGCCATTCTTACCTGGGGACCATGGTGTCTTTCCCTAGTCTACACAGAAACACCATTCTTAGGGAGAGGAGCTGCTGGCGCTGGTGGCACAATCTCCTATTCTGAAGAGAAACATTTCGTTGTAAGTGGGTTGCATCAGCCTTGCCACATTTTCTCAACTGGCTATAAAGGAGGGCAGTCAGTAGGCCACACCCTTCAAGCCGACTCCAATTTCATTGAGAAATCAACAGGCCTCGGTGTGCTTTCCTGTGGCAGGAAATTTGCTTTCATTCCTTAGGTGGCCCTTTGGCTCAGAACAGCCCTCCCAGAAGGATTCAGGGATGTGCAGCCCGATTAGTTGAGATCAGCCCTTCTGGCTCTTTCATGGATGAAACCAACTTGGCAAAGAGCATTCTACGCTGGGGACCATGGTGTCTTTCCTTAGTCTACACAGAAACAGCACTCTGAGTGAGACGAGCTGCTGGCGTTTGGTAGCAAAATCTCCTATTCTGGAGCAAAACATTTCGTTGTAAGCGGGTTGCATCAGCCTTGTCACATTTTCTCAACTGGATATAAAGGAGGGCAGTCAATAGGCGTCACCCTCCAAGCCCACTCCAATTTCATAGAGAAAACTCCAGGCCTTGCTGTGCTTTCCTGTGGCAAGGAAACTGCTTTCATTCCTCAGGTGACACTTTGGCTCAGACCTGCCCTACCCCAAGGATTCACGGATGTGCAGCACGATTAGTTGAGATCAGCCCTTCTGGTTCTCTCATGGATGAAACCATCTGGGCAAAGAGCCATTCTAAGCTGGGGACCATGGTGTCTTTCCCTAGTCTACACAGAAACAGCATTCTTAGGGAGACGAGCTGCTGGAGTTTGGTAGCAGAATCTCCTATTCTGAAGAGTAACACTTCGTTGTAAGCGGGTTGCATCAGCCTTGCCACATTTTATCAGTTGGCTATAAAGGAGGGCAGTCATTTAGCAGACTTACTTGAGACTCTGCTTCCCAGGCTGGAAACTTTGCTTTCATTCTTTAGGTGGCACATTGGCTCAGGACTGCCTTAACCCAAGTATTCAGGGATTTGCAGTCCGATTAGTTGAGATCGGCCTTTCTGGCTCTTTAATGGATGAAACCAACTGGGCAAAGAGACGTTCTAAGCTGGGGACCATGGTGTCTTTCCCTAGTCTACATAGAAATAGCACTCTGAGGGAGACGAGCTGCTGGCGTTTGGTAGCACAATTTCCTATTCTGCAGTGAAACATTTCGTTGTAAGCGGGATGCATCAGTTTTGCCACATTTTCTCAACTGGATATAAAGGAGGGCAGTCAATAGGCGTCACCCTCCAAGCCCACTCCAATTTCATAGAGAAAACTCCAGGCCTTGCTGTGCTTTCCTGTGGCAAGGAAACTGCTTTCATTCCTCAGGTGACACTTTGGCTCAGAACTGCCCTACCCCAAGCATTCACGGATGTGCAGCACGATTAGTTGATATCAGCCCTTCTGGTTCTCTCATGGATGAAACCATCTGGGCAAAGAGCCTTTCTAAGATGGGGACCATGGTGCCTTTCCCTAGTCTACACAGAAACAGCATTCTGAGGGAGAGGAGCTGCTGGCGTTTGGTAGCACAATATCCTATTCTGAAGAGAAACATTTCGTTGTAAGCGGGTTGCATCAGCCTTGCCACATTTTCTCAACTGGCTATAAAGGAGGGCAGTCAGTAGGCCTCACCCTTCAAGCCCACTCCTATTTCATAGAGAAATCAACAGGCCTCGGTGTGCTTTCCTTTGGCAGGAAATTTGCTTTCATTCCTTAGGTGGCCCTTTGGCTCAGAACAGCCCTCCCAGAAGGATTCCGGGATGTGCAGCCCGATTAGTTGAGATCAGCCCTTCTGGTTCTCTCATGGATGAAAGCAACTGGGCAAGAGCCGTTCTAAGCTGGGGACCTTCGGGTCTTTCCCTAGTCTACACAGAAACAGCACTCTGAGGGAGACGAGCTGCTGGCGTTTGATAGCAAAATCTCCTATTCTGAAGAGAAACATTTTGTTGTAAGAGGGTTTCATCAGCCTTGCCACATTTTCTCAAATGGCTATAAAGGAGGGCAGTCTTTTAGCAGACTTACTTCAGGCCCTGCTTCCCAGGCTGTAAACTTTGCTTTCATTCCTTAGGTGGCACATTGGCTCAGGACTGCCCTACCCCAAGTATTCAGGGATTTGTAGCCCGATTAGTTGAGATCAGCCCTTCTGGCTCTCTCATGGATGAAACCAACTGGGCAAAGAGCCGTTCTAAGCTGGGGACCATAGTGTCTTTCCCTAGTTTACACAGAACAGCACGCTGAGGGAGACGAGCTGTTGGCGTTTGAAAGAAAAATCTCCTATTCTGAAGAGAAACATTTCGTTGTAAGCGGGTTGCATCAGTCTTTCCACATTTTCTCAACTGGCTATAAATGAGGGCAGTCAGTAGGCCTCACCCTTCAAGCCCACTCCAATTTCATAGAGAAATCAACATGCCTCGGTGTGCTTTCCTGTGGCTGGAAATTTGCTTTCATTCCTTAGGTGGCCCTTTGGCTCAGAACAGCCCTCCCAGAAGGATTCAGGGATATTCAGCCCGATTAGTTGAGATCAGCCCTTCTCTCACTTTCATGGATGAAACCAACTGGGCAAAGAGCCGTTCTAAGCTGGGGACCATGGTGTCTTTCCCTATGTCTACACTGAAACAGCACCCTGAGGGAAACGAGCTGCTGGCGTTTGGTAGCAAAATCTCCTATTCTGAAGAGAAACATTTCGTTGTAAGCGGGTTGCATCAGCCTTTCCACATTTTCTCAACTGGCTCTAAAGGAGGGCAGTCAGTTGGCAGACTTACTTGAGGCACTGCTTCCAAGGATGGGAACTTTGCTTTCATTCCTTAGGTGGCACACTGGCTCAGTAGTGCCTACCCCAAGGATTCAGTGATGTGCAGCCCGATTAGTTGAGATCAGCCCTTCTGGTTCTCTCATGGACGAAACCATCTGGGCAAAGAGCTGTTCTAAGCTGGGGACCATGGTGTCTTTCCCTAGTCTACACAGAAACAGCATTCTGAGTGAGAAGAGCTGCTGGCGTTTGGTAGCACAATCTCCTATTCTGAAGAGAAACATTTCGTTGTAAGCGTGTTGCATCAGCCTTGCCACATTTTCTCAACTGGCTATGAAAGAGTGTAGTCATTTAGCAGACTTACTTGAGACCCTGCTTCCCAGGCAGGAAACTTTGCTTTCATTCCTTAGGTGGCCTTTTGGCTCAGAACAGCCCTCCCAGAAGGAATCAGGGATTTCCAGCCGGATTAGTTGAGATCAGCCCTTCTGGCTCTTTCATGGATGAAACCAACTGGGCAAAGAGCCATTCTAAGCTGGGGACCATGATGTCTTTCCTTAATCTACACAGAAACAGCATTGTGAGTGAGACGAGCTGCTGGCGTTTGGTAGCAAAATCTCCTATTCTGGAGAGAAACATTTCGTTGTAAGCGGGTTGCATCACCCTTGTCACATTTTCTCAACTGGATATAAAGGAGGGCAGTCAATAGGCGTCACCCTCCAAGCCCACTCCAATTTCACAGAGAAAACTCCAGGCCTTGCTGTGCTTTCCTGTGGCATGGAAACTGCTTTCATTCCTCAGGTGGCACTTTGGCTCAGAACTGCCCTACCCCAAGGATTCACGGATGTGCAGCCCGATTGGTTGAGATCAGCCCTTCTGGTTCTCTCATGGATGAAACCCTCTGTGAAAGGAGCCATTCTAAGCTGGGGACCATGGTGTCTTTCCCTAGTCTACACAGAAACAGCATTCTTAGGGAGACGAGCTGCTGGCGTTGGTAACACAATCTCCTATTCTAAAGAGAAACATTTCGTTGTAAGCGGGTTGCATCAGCCTTGCTACATTTTCTCAACTGGCTATAAAGGAGGGCAGTCAGTTGGCAGACTTACTTGAGGCACTGCTTCCAAGGCTGGAAACTTTGCTTTCATTCCTTAGGTGGCACACTGACTCAGTAATGCCTACCCCAAGGATTCAGATATGTGCAGCCTGTATACTTGAGATCAGCCCTTCTGGTTCTCTGATGGATGAAACCATCTGGGCAAAGAGCCGTTCTAAGCTGGGGACTATGGTGTCTTTCCCTAGTCTACACAGAAACAGCATCCTGAGGGAGACGAGCTGCTGGCGTTTGATAGCAAAATCTCCTATTCTGAAGAGAAATATTTCGTTGTAAGAGGGTTCCATCAGCCTTGCCACATTTTCTCAAATGGCTATAAAGTAGGGCAGTCATTTAGCAGACTTACTTGAGACCCTGCTTCCCAGGCTGGAAACTTTGCTTTCATTCCTTAGGTGGCACATTGTCTCAGGAGTGCCTTCCCCAAGGATTCAGGATGTGCAGCCCGATTAGTAGAGATCAGACCTTCTGGCTATTTAATGGATGAAATCAACTGGGCAAAGAGCCGTTCTAAGCTGGGGACCATGGTGTCTTTCCCTAGTCTACACAGAAACAGCACCCTGAGGGAGACGAGCTGCTGGCGTTTGGTAGCACAATCTCCTATTCTGAAGAGAAACATTTAGTTGTAAGCGGGTTGCATTAGCCTTGCCACATTTTCTCAACTGGCTATAAAGGAGGGCAGTCAGTAGGCCTCACCCTTCAAACCCACTTCAATTTCATAGAGAAATCAAGAGGCCTCGGTGTTCTTTCCTGTGGCAGGAAATTTGCTTTCATTCCTTAGGTTGCCCTTTGGCTCAGAACAGCCCTCCCAGAAGGATTCAGGGATGTGCAGCCCGATTAGTTGAGATCAGCCCTTCTGGCTCTTTCATGGATGAAACCAACTGGGCAAAGAGCCGTTTTAAGCTGGGGACCATGTTGTCTTTCCCTAGTTTACACAGAAACAGCACCCTGAGGGAGAAGAGCTGCTGGCGTTTGGTAGCAAAATCTCCTATTCTGAAGAGAAACATTTCGTTGTAAGCAGGTTGCATCAGCCTTGTCACATTTTCTCAATTGGCTATAAAGGAGGGCACTCAGCTGACAGACTTACTTCGGGCACTGCTTCCCAGGCCTGAAACTTTGCTTTCATTCCTTAGGTGGCACATTGGCTCAGGAGTGCCTACCAAAAGGATTCAGGGATGTGCAGCCCGCTTAGTAGAGGTCAGCCCTTCTCTCTCTTTCATAGATGAAACCAACGGACAAAGAGCCGTTTTAAGCTGGGGACCTTCATGTCTTTCCCTAGTCTACACAGAAACAGTACTCTGAGGGAGACGAGCTGCTGGTGTTTGATAGCAAAATCTCCTATTCTGAAGAGAAACATTTCGTTGTAAGCGGGTTGCATCAGCCTTGTCACATTTTCTCAAGTGGATATAAAGGAGGGCAGTCAATAGGCGTCACCCTCCAAGCCCACTCCAATTTCATAGAGAAAACTCCAGGCCTTGCTGTGCTTTCCTTTGGCAAGGAAACTTCTTTTATTCCTCAGGTGGCACTTTGGCTCAGAACAGCCCTACCCCAGGGATTCACGGATTTGCAGCCCGATTGGTTGAGATCAGCCCTTATGGTTGTCTCATGGATGAAACCATCTGGGAAAAGAGCCATTCTTACCTGGGGACCATGGTGTCTTTCCCTAGTCTACACAGAAACACCATTCTTAGGGAGAGGAGCTGCTGGCGCTGGTGGCACAATCTCCTATTCTGAAGAGAAACATTTCGTTGTAAGTGGGTTGCATCAGCCTTGCCACATTTTCTCAACTGGCTATAAAGGAGGGCAGTCAGTAGGCCTCACCCTTCAAGCCGACTCCAATTTCATTGAGAAATCAACAGGCCTCGGTGTGCTTTCCTGTGGCAGGAAATTTGCTTTCATTCCTTAGGTGGCCCTTTGGCTCAGAACAGCCCTCCCAGAAGGATTCAGGGATGTGCAGCCCGATTAGTTGAGATCAGCCCTTCTGGCTCTTTCATGGATGAAACCAACTTGGCAAAGAGCATTCTACGCTGGGGACCATGGTGTCTTTCCTTAGTCTACACAGAAACAGCACTCTGAGTGAGATGAGCTGCTGGCGTTTGGTAGCAAAATCTCCTATTCTGGAGCAAAACATTTCGTTGTAAGCGGGTTGCATCAGCCTTGTCACATTTTCTCAACTGGATATAAAGGAGGGCAGTCAATAGGCGTCACCCTCCAAGCCCACTCCAATTTCATAGAGAAAACTCCAGGCCTTGCTGTGCTTTCCTGTGGCAAGGAAACTGCTTTCATTCCTCAGGTGACACTTTGGCTCAGACCTGCCCTACCCCAAGGATTCACGGATGTGCAGCACGATTAGTTGAGATCAGCCCTTCTGGTTCTCTCATGGATGAAACCATCTGGGCAAAGAGCCATTCTAAGCTGGGGACCATGGCGTCTTTCCCTAGTCTACACAGAAACAGCATTCTTAGGGAGACGAGCTGCTGGAGTTTGGTAGCAGAATCTCCTATTCTGAAGAGTAACACTTCGTTGTAAGCGGGTTGCATCAGCCTTGCCACATTTTATCAGTTGGCTATAAAGGAGGGCAGTCATTTAGCAGACTTACTTGAGACTCTGCTTCCCAGGTTGGAAACTTTGCTTTCATTCTTTAGGTGGCACATTGGCTCAGGACTGCCTTAACCCAAGTATTCAGGGATTTGCAGTCCAATTAGTTGAGATCGGCCTTTCTGGCTCTTTAATGGATGAAACCAACTGGGCAAAGAGACGTTCTAAGCTGGGGACCATGGTGTCTTTCCCTAGTCTACATAGAAATAGCACTCTGAGGGAGACGAGCTGCTGGCGTTTGGTAGCACAATCTCCTATTCTGCAGTGAAACATTTCGTTGTAAGCGGGATGCATCAGTCTTGCCACATTTTCTCAACTGGATATAAAGGAGGGCAGTCAATAGGCGTCACCCTCCAAGCCCACTCCAATTTCATAGAGAAAACTCCAGGCCTTGCTGTGCTTTCCTGTGGCAAGGAAACTGCTTTCATTCCTCAGGTGACACTTTGGCTCAGAACTGCCCTACCCCAAGCATTCACGGATGTGCAGCACGATTAGTTGATATCAGCCCTTCTGGTTCTCTCATGGATGAAACCATCTGGGCAAAGAGCCTTTCTAAGATGGGGACCATGGTGCCTTTCCCTAGTCTACACAGAAACAGCATTCTGAGGGAGAGGAGCTGCTGGCGTTTGGTAGCACAATATCCTATTCTGAAGAGAAACATTTCGTTGTAAGCGGGTTGCATCAGCCTTGCCACATTTTCTCAACTGGCTATAAAGGAGGGCAGTCAGTAGGCCTCACCCTTCAAGCCCACTCCTATTTCATAGAGAAATCAACAGGCCTCGGTGTGCTTTCCTGTGGCAGGAAATTTGCTTTCATTCCTTAGGTGGCCCTTTGGCTCAGAACAGCCCTCCCAGAAGGATTCCGTGATGTGCAGCCCGATTAGTTGAGATCAGCCCTTCTGGCTCTTTCATGGATGAGACCAACTGGGCAAAGAGCCGTTCTAAGCTGGGTACCATGGTGCCTTTCCCTAGTCTACACAGAAAGAGCACTCTGAGGGAGACGAGCTGGTGGCGTTTGGTAGTAAAATCTCCTATTCTGAAGAGAAACATTTCGTTGTAAGCGGGTTTCATCAGACTTGCCACATTTTCTCAACTGGCTATAAAGGAGGGCAGTCAGTTCGCCAGCTTATTTGAGGCCCTGCTTCCCAGGCTGGAAACTTTGCTTTCATTCCTTAGGTGGCACATTGCCTCAGGAGTGTCTACCCCAAGGATTCAGGGATGTGCAGCCCGATTAGTAGAGATCAGGTTTCTGGCTCTTTCATGGATGAAGCCAACTGGGCAAAGAGCCATTCTAAGCTCGGGACCATGCTGTCTTTCCTTAGACTGCACAGAAACAGCACTCTGAGTGAGAGGAGCTGCTGGCGTTTGGTAGCAAAATCTCCTATTGTGAAGAGAAACATTTCGTTGTAAGCGGGTTGCCTCAGCCTTGTCACATTTTCTCTACTGGATATAAAGGAGGGCAGTCAGTAGGCGTCACCTTTGAAGCCCACTCCAATTTCATAGAGAAAACGCCAAGCCTTGGTGTGCTTTCCTGTGGCAAGGAAACTGCTTTCATTCCTTAGGTTGCACCTTGGCTCAGAACTGCCCTATCCCAAGGATTCAGGGATGTGCAGCCCGATTAGTTGAGATCAGCCCTTCTGGCTCTTCCATGGATGAAACCAACTGAGCAAAGAGCCGTTCTAAGCTGGGGACCATGGTGTCTTTCCTTAATCTACACAGAAACAGCATTCTGAGTGAGACGAGCTGCTGGCGTTTGGTAGCAAAATCTCCTATTCTGGAGAGAAACATTTCATTGTAAGCGGGTGGCATCAGCCTTGTCACATTTTCTCAAGTGGATATAAAGGAGGGCAGTCAATAGGCGTCACCCTCCAAGCCATTCCAATTTCATAGAGAAAACTCCAGGCCTTGCTGTGCTTTCCTGTGGTAAGGAAACTGCTTTCATTCCTCAGGTGGCACTTTGGCTCAGAACTGCCCTACCCCAAGGATTCATGGATGTGCAGCCCGATTGGTTGAGATCAGCC
Organism: Balaenoptera physalus; assembly: GCF_965194825.1. NCBI lineage: Eukaryota > Metazoa > Chordata > Mammalia > Artiodactyla > Balaenopteridae > Balaenoptera > Balaenoptera physalus. The sequence continues at coordinate 94,260 of NW_028125445.1, read as the reverse complement.
CTGCTGGTTCTCTCATGGATGAAACCATCTGGGCAAAGAGCCATTCTAAGCTGGGGACCATGGTGTCTTTCCCTAGTCTACACAGAAACAGCATTCTTAGGGAGACGAGCTGCTGGCGTTGGTAGCACAATCTCCTATTCTGAAGAGAAACATATCGTTGTAAGTGGGTTGCATCAGCCTTGCCACATTTTCTCAACTGGCTATAAAGGAGGGCAGTCAGTTGGCGGAATTACTTTAGGCACTGCTTCCAAGGCTGGAAACTTTGCTTTCATTCCTTAGGTGGCACACTGGCTCAGTAGTGCCAACCCCAAGGATTCAGGGATGTGCAGCCTGTATAGTTGAGATCAGCCATTCTGGTTCTCTCATGGATGAAACCATCTGGGCAAAGAGCCGTTCTAAGCTGCGGACCATGGTGTCTTTCCCTACTCTACACAGAAACAGCACCCTGAGGGAGACGACCTGCTGGCGTTTGACAGCAAAATCTCCTATTCTGAAGAGAAACATTTCGTTGTAATAGGGTTCCATCAACCTTGCCACATTTTCTCAAATGGCTATAAAGTAGGGCAGTCATTTAGCAGACTTACTTGAGACACTGCTTCCCAGGCTGGAAACTTTGCTTTCATTCCTTAGGTGGCACTTCGGCTCGGAATGCCTACCCCAAGGATTCAGGTATGTGCAGCCCGATTAGTAGCGATCAGCCCTTCTTGCTCTTTCATGGATGAAATCAACTGGGCAAGAGCCGTTCTAAGCTGGGGACCTTCGGGTCTTTCCCTAGTCTACACAGAAACAGCACTCTGAGGGAGACGAGCTGCTGGCGTTTGATAGCAAAATCTCCTATTCTGAAGAGAAACATTTCGTTGTAATAGGGTTCCATCAACCTTGCCACATTTTCTCAAATGGCTATAAAGGAGGGCAGTCTTTTAGCAGACTTACTTCAGGCCCTGCTTCCCAGGCTGTAAACTTTGCTTTCATTCCTTAGGTGGCACATTGGCTCAGGACTGCCCTACCCCAAGTATTCAGGGATTTGTAGCCCGATTATTTGAGATCAGCCCTTCTGGCTCTTTCATGGATGAAACCAACTGGGCAAAGAGCCGTTCTAAGCTGGGGACCATAGTGTCTTTCCCTAGTTTACACAGAACAGCACGCTGAGGGAGACGAGCTGTTGGCGTTTGAAAGAAAAATCTCCTATTCTGAAGAGAAACATTTCGTTGTAAGCGGGTTGCATCAGTCTTTCCACATTTTCTCAACTGGCTATAAATGAGGGCAGTCAGTAGGCCTCACCCTTCAAGCCCACTCCAATTTCATAGAGAAATCAACATGCCTCGGTGTGCTTTCCTGTGGCAGGAAATTTGCTTTCATTCCTTAGGTGGCCCTTTGGCTCAGAACAGCCCTCCCAGAAGGATTCAGGGATATTCAGCCCGATTAGTTGAGATCAGCCCTTCTCTCACTTTCATGGATGAAACCAACTGGGCAAAGAGCCGTTCTAAGCTGGGGACCATGGTGTCTTTCCCTAGTCTACACTGAAACAGCACCCTGAGGGAGACGAGCTGCTGGCGTTTGGTAGCAAAATCTCCTATTCTGAAGAGAAACATTTCGTTGTAAGCGGGTTGCATCAGCCTTTCCACATTTTCTCAACTGGCTCTAAAGGAGGGCAGTCAGTTGGCAGACTTACTTGAGGCACTGCTTCCAAGGCTGGAAACTTTGCTTTCATTCCTTAGGTGGCACACTGACTCAGTAATGCCTACCCCAAGGATTCAGATATGTGCAGCCTGTATACTTGAGATCAGCCCTTCTGGTTCTCTGATGGATGAAACCATCTGGGCAAAGAGCCGTTCTAAGCTGGGGACTATGGTGTCTTTCCCTAGTCTACACAGAAACAGCATCCTGAGGGAGACGAGCTGCTGGCGTTTGATAGCAAAATCTCCTATTCTGAAGAGAAATATTTCGTTGTAAGAGGGTTCCATCAGCCTTGCCACATTTTCTCAAATGGCTATAAAGTAGGGCAGTCATTTAGCAGACTTACTTGAGACCCCGCTTCCCAGGCTGGAAACTTTGCTTTCATTCCTTAGGTGGCACATTGTCTCAGGAGTGCCTACCCCAAGGATTCAGGATGTGCAGCCCGATTAGTAGAGATCAGCCCTTCTGGCTATTTAATGGATGAAATCAACTGGGCAAAGAGCCGTTCTAAGCTGGGGACCATGGTGTCTTTCCCTAGTCTACACAGAAACAGCACCCTGAGGGAGACGAGCTGCTGGCGTTTGGTAGCACAATCTCCTATTCTGAAGAGAAACAATTCGTTGTAAGCGGGTTGCATTAGCCTTGCCACATTTTCTCAACTGGCTATAAAGGAGGGCAGTCAGTAGGCCTCACCCTTCAAACCCACTTCAATTTCATAGAGAAATCAAGAGGCCTCGGTGTGCTTTCCTGTGGCAGGAGATTTGCTTTCATTCCTTAGGTTGCCCTTTGGCTCAGAACAGCCCTCCCAGAAGGATTCAGGGATGTGCAGCCCGATTAGTTGAGATCAGCCCTTCTGGCTCTTTCATGGATGAAACCAACTGGGCAAAGAGCCGTTTTAAGCTGGGGACCATGTTGTCTTTCCCTAGTTTACACAGAAACAGCACCCTGAGGGAGAAGAGCTGCTGGCGTTTGGTAGCAAAATCTCCTATTCTGAAGAGAAACATTTCGTTGTAAGCAGGTTGCATCAGCCTTGTCACATTTTCTCAATTGGCTATAAAGGAGGGCACTCAGCTGACAGACTTACTTCGGGCACTGCTTCCCAGGCCTGAAACTTTGCTTTCATTCCTTAGGTGGCACATTGGCTCAGGAGTGCCTACCAAAAGGATTCAGGGATGTGCAGCACGCTTAGTAGAGGTCAGCCCTTCTCTCTCTTTCATAGATGAAACCAACGGACAAAGAGCCGTTTTAAGCTGGGGACCTTCGTGTCTTTCCCTAGTCTACACAGAAACAGTACTCTGAGGGAGACGAGCTGCTGGTGTTTGATAGCAAAATCTCCTATTCTGAAGAGAAACATTTCGTTGTAAGCGGGTTGCATCAGCCTTGTCACATTTTCTCAAGTGGATATAAAGGAGGGCAGTCAATAGGCGTCACCCTCCAAGCCCACTCCAATTTCATAGAGAAAACTCCAGGCCTTGCTGTGCTTTCCTGTGGCAAGGAAACTTCTTTTATTCCTCAGGTGGCACTTTGGCTCAGAACAGCCCTACCCCAGGGATTCACGGATTTGCAGCCCGATTGGTTGAGATCAGCCCTTATGGTTGTCTCATGGATGAAACCATCTGGGAAAAGAGCCATTCTTACCTGGGGACCATGGTGTCTTTCCCTAGTCTACACAGAAACACCATTCTTAGGGAGAGGAGCTGCTGGCGCTGGTGGCACAATCTCCTATTCTGAAGAGAAACATTTCGTTGTAAGTGGGTTGCGTCAGCCTTGCCACATTTTCTCAACTGGGTATAAAGGAGGGCAGTCAGTAGGCCTCACCCTTCAAGCCGACTCCAATTTCATTGAGAAATCAACAGGCCTCGGTGTGCTTTCCTGTGGCAGGAAATTTGCTTTCATTCCTTAGGTGGCCCTTTGGCTCAGAACAGCCCTCCCAGAAGGATTCAGGGATGTGCAGCCCGATTAGTTGAGATCAGCCCTTCTGGCTCTTTCATGGATGAAACCAAGTTGGCAAAGAGCATTCTACGCTGGGGACCATGGTGTCTTTCCTTAGTCTACACAGAAACAGCACTCTGAGTGAGACGAGCTGCTGGCGTTTGGTAGCAAAATCTCCTATTCTGGAGCAAAACATTTCGTTGTAAGCGGGTTGCATCAGCCTTGTCACATTTTCTCAACTGGATATAAAGGAGGGCAGTCAATAGGCGTCACCCTCCAAGCCCACTCCAATTTCATAGAGAAAACTCCAGGCCTTGCTGTGCTTTCCTGTGGCAAGGAAACTGCTTTCATTCCTCAGGTGACACTTTGGCTCAGACCTGCCCTACCCCAAGGATTCACGGATGTGCAGCACGATTAGTTGAGATCAGCCCTTCTGGTTCTCTCATGGATGAAACCATCTGGGCAAAGAGCCATTCTAAGCTGGGGACCATGGTGTCTTTCCCTAGTCTACACAGAAACAGCATTCTTAGGGAGACTAGCTGCTGGAGTTTGGTAGCAGAATCTCCTATTCTGAAGAGTAACACTTCGTTGTAAGCGGGTTGCATCAGCCTTGCCACATTTTATCAGTTGGCTATAAAGGAGGGCAGTCATTTAGCAGACTTACTTGAGACTCTGCTTCCCAGGCTGGAAACTTTGCTTTCATTCCTTAGGTGGCACATTGTCTCAGGACTGCCTTAACCCAAGTATTCAGGGATTTGCAGTCCGATTAGTTGAGATCGGCCTTTCTGGCTCTTTAATGGATGAAACCAACTGGGCAAAGAGACGTTCTAAGCTGGGGACCATGGTGTCTTTCCCTAGTCTACATAGAAATAGCACTCTGAGGGAGACGAGCTGCTGGCGTTTGGTAGCACAATCTCCTATTCTGAAGTGAAACATTTCATTGTAAGCGGGATGCATCAGTCTTGCCACATTTTCTCAACTGGATATAAAGGAGGGCAGTCAATAGGCGTCACCCTCCAAGCCCACTCCAATTTCATAGAGAAAACTCCAGGCCTTGCTGTGCTTTCCTGTGGCAAGGAAACTGCTTTCATTCCTCAGGTGACACTTTGGCTCAGAACTGCCCTACCCCAAGCATTCACGGATGTGCAGCACGATTAGTTGATATCAGCCCTTCTGGTTCTCTCATGGATGAAACCATCTGGGCAAAGAGCCTTTCTAAGATGGGGACCATGGTGCCTTTCCCTAGTCTACACAGAAACAGCATTCTGAGGGAGAGGAGCTGCTGGCGTTTGGTAGCACAATATCCTATTCTGAAGAGAAACATTTCGTTGTAAGCGGGTTGCATCAGCCTTGCCACATTTTCTCAACTGGCTATAAAGGAGGGCAGTCAGTAGGCCTCACCCTTCAAGCCCACTCCTATTTCATAGAGAAATCAACAGGCCTCGGTGTGCTTTCCTGTGGCAGGAAATTTGCTTTCATTCCTTAGGTGGCCCTTTGGCTCAGAACAGCCCTCCCAGAAGGATTCCGGGATGTGCAGCCCGATTAGTTGAGATCAGCCCTTCTGGTTCTCTCATGGATGAAAGCAACTGGGCAAGAGCCGTTCTAAGCTGGGGACCTTCGGGTCTTTCCCTAGTCTACACAGAAACAGCACTCTGAGGGAGACGAGCTGCTGGCGTTTGATAGCAAAATCTCCTATTCTGAAGAGAAACATTTTGTTGTAAGAGGGTTTCATCAGCCTTGCCACATTTTCTCAAATGGCTATAAAGGAGGGCAGTCTTTTAGCAGACTTACTTCAGGCCCTGCTTCCCAGGCTGTAAACTTTGCTTTCATTCCTTAGGTGGCACATTGGCTCAGGACTGCCCTACCCCAAGTATTCAGGGATTTGTAGCCCGATTAGTTGAGATCAGCCCTTCTGGCTCTCTCATGGATGAAACCAACTGGGCAAAGAGCCGTTCTAAGCTGGGGACCATAGTGTCTTTCCCTAGTTTACACAGAACAGCACGCTGAGGGAGACGAGCTGTTGGCGTTTGAAAGAAAAATCTCCTATTCTGAAGAGAAACATTTCGTTGTAAGCGGGTTGCATCAGTCTTTCCACATTTTCTCAACTGGCTATAAATCAGGGCAGTCAGTAGGCCTCACCCTTCAAGCCCACTCCAATTTCATAGAGAAATCAACATGCCTCGGTGTGCTTTCCTGTGGCAGGAAATTTGCTTTCATTCCTTAGGTGGCCCTTTGGCTCAGAACAGCCCTCCCAGAAGGATTCAGGGATATTCAGCCCGATTAGTTGAGATCAGCCCTTCTCTCACTTTCATGGATGAAACCAACTGGGCAAAGAGCCGTTCTAAGCTGGGGACCATGGTGTCTTTCCCTAGTCTACACTGAAACAGCACCCTGAGGGAAACGAGCTGCTGGCGTTTGGTAGCAAAATCTCCTATTCTGAAGAGAAACATTTCGTTGTAAGCGGGTTGCATCAGCCTTTCCACATTTTCTCAACTGGCTCTAAAGGAGGGCAGTCAGTTGGCAGACTTACTTGAGGCACTGCTTCCAAGGCTGGGAACTTTGCTTTCATTCCTTAGGTGGCACACTGGCTCAGTAGTGCCTACCCCAAGGATTCAGTGATGTGCAGCCCGATTAGTTGAGATCAGCCCTTCTGGTTCTCTCATGGACGAAACCATCTGGGCAAAGAGCTGTTCTAAGCTGGGGACCATGGTGTCTTTCCCTAGTCTACACAGAAACAGCATTCTGAGTGAGAAGAGCTGCTGGCGTTTGGTAGCACAATCTCCTATTCTGAAGAGAAACATTTCGTTGTAAGCGTGTTGCATCAGCCTTGCCACATTTTCTCAACTGGCTATGAAAGAGTGTAGTCATTTAGCAGACTTACTTGAGACCCTGCTTCCCAGGCAGGAAACTTTGCTTTCATTCCTTAGGTGGCCTTTTGGCTCAGAACAGCCCTCCCAGAAGGAATCAGGGATTTCCAGCCGGATTAGTTGAGATCAGCCCTTCTGGCTCTTTCATGGATGAAACCAACTGGGCAAAGAGCCATTCTAAGCTGGGGACCATGATGTCTTTCCTTAATCTACACAGAAACAGCATTGTGAGTGAGACGAGCTGCTGGCGTTTGGTAGCAAAATCTCCTATTCTGGAGAGAAACATTTCGTTGTAAGCGGGTTGCATCACCCTTGTCACATTTTCTCAACTGGATATAAAGGAGGGCAGTCAATAGGCGTCACCCTCCAAGCCCACTCCAATTTCACAGAGAAAACTCCAGGCCTTGCTGTGCTTTCCTGTGGCATGGAAACTGCTTTCATTCCTCAGGTGGCACTTTGGCTCAGAACTGCCCTACCCCAAGGATTCACGGATGTGCAGCCCGATTGGTTGAGATCAGCACTTCTGGTTCTCTCATGGATGAAACCCTCTGTGAAAGGAGCCATTCTAAGCTGGGGACCATGGTGTCTTTCCCTAGTCTACACAGAAACAGCATTCTTAGGGAGACGAGCTGCTGGCGTTGGTAACACAATCTCCTATTCTAAAGAGAAACATTTCGTTGTAAGCGGGTTGCATCAGCCTTGCTACATTTTCTCAACTGGCTATAAAGGAGGGCAGTCAGTTGGCAGACTTACTTGAGGCACTGCTTCCAAGGCTGGAAACTTTGCTTTCATTCCTTAGGTGGCACACTGACTCAGTAATGCCTACCCCAAGGATTCAGATATGTGCAGCCTTTATACTTGAGATCAGCCCTTCTGGTTCTCTGATGGATGAAACCATCTGGGCAAAGAGCCGTTCTAAGCTGGGGACTATGGTGTCTTTCCCTAGTCTACACAGAAACAGCATCCTGAGGGAGACGAGCTGCTGGCGTTTGATAGCAAAATCTCCTATTCTGAAGAGAAATATTTCGTTGTAAGAGGGTTCCATCAGCCTTGCCACATTTTCTCAAATGGCTATAAAGTAGGGCAGTCATTTAGCAGACTTACTTGAGACCCTGCTTCCCAGGCTGGAAACTTTGCTTTCATTCCTTAGGTGGCACATTGTCTCAGGAGTGCCTACCCCAAGGATTCAGGATGTGCAGCCCGATTAGTAGAGATCAGCCCTTCTGGCTATTTAATGGATGAAATCAACTGGGCAAAGAGCCGTTCTAAGCTGGGGACCATGGTGTCTTTCCCTAGTCTACACAGAAACAGCACCCTGAGGGAGACGAGCTGCTGGCGTTTGGTAGCACAATCTCCTATTCTGAAGAGAAACATTTAGTTGTAAGCGGGTTGCATTAGCCTTGCCACATTTTCTCAACTGGCTATAAAGGAGGGCAGTCAGTAGGCCTCACCCTTCAAACCCACTTCAATTTCATAGAGAAATCAAGAGGCCTCGGTGTTCTTTCCTGTGGCAGGAAATTTGCTTTCATTCCTTAGGTTGCCCTTTGGCTCAGAACAGCCCTCCCAGAAGGATTCAGGGATGTGCAGCCCGATTAGTGGAGATCAGCCCTTCTGGCTCTTTCATGGATGAAACCAACTGGGCAAAGAGCCGTTTTAAGCTGGGGACCATGTTGTCTTTCCCTAGTTTACACAGAAACAGCACCCTGAGGGAGAAGAGCTGCTGGCGTTTGGTAGCAAAATCTCCTATTCTGAAGAGAAACATTTCGTTGTAAGCAGGTTGCATCAGCCTTGTCACATTTTCTCAATTGGCTATAAAGGAGGGCACTCAGCTGACAGACTTACTTCGGGCACTGCTTCCCAGGCCTGAAACTTTGCTTTCATTCCTTAGGTGGCACATTGGCTCAGGAGTGCCTACCAAAAGGATTCAGGGATGTGCAGCCCGCTTAGTAGAGGTCAGCCCTTCTCTCTCTTTCATAGATGAAACCAACGGACAAAGAGCCGTTTTAAGCTGGGGACCTTCATGTCTTTCCCTAGTCTACACAGAAACAGTACTCTGAGGGAGACGAGCTGCTGGTGTTTGATAGCAAAATCTCCTATTCTGAAGAGAAACATTTCGTTGTAAGCGGGTTGCATCAGCCTTGTCACATTTTCTCAAGTGGATATAAAGGAGGGCAGTCAATAGGCGTCACCCTCCAAGCCCACTCCAATTTCATAGAGAAAACTCCAGGCCTTGCTGTGCTTTCCTGTGGCAAGGAAACTTCTTTTATTCCTCAGGTGGCACTTTGGCTCAGAACAGCCCTACCCCAGGGATTCACGGATTTGCAGCCCGATTGGTTGAGATCAGCCCTTATGGTTGTCTCATGGATGAAACCATCTGGGAAAAGAGCAATTCTTACCTGGGGACCATGGTGTCTTTCCCTAGTCTACACAGAAACACCATTCTTAGGGAGAGGAGCTGCTGGCGCTGGTGGCACAGTCTCCTATTCTGAAGAGAAACATTTCGTTGTAAGTGGGTTGCATCAGCCTTGCCACATTTTCTCAACTGGCTATAAAGGAGGGCAGTCAGTAGGCCTCACCCTTCAAGCCGACTCCAATTTCATTGAGAAATCAACAGGCCTCGGTGTGCTTTCCTGTGGCAGGAAATTTGCTTTCATTCCTTAGGTGGCCCTTTGGCTCAGAACAGCCCTCCCAGAAGGATTCAGGGATGTGCAGCCCGATTAGTTGAGATCAGCCCTTCTGGCTCTTTCATGGATGAAACCAACTTGGCAAAGAGCATTCTACGCTGGGGACCATGGTGTCTTTCCTTAGTCTACACAGAAACAGCACTCTGAGTGAGACGAGCTGCTGGCGTTTGGTAGCAAAATCTCCTATTCTGGAGCAAAACATTTCGTTGTAAGCGGGTTGCATCAGCCTTGTCACATTTTCTCAACTGGATATAAAGGAGGGCAGTCAATAGGCGTCACCCTCCAAGCCCACTCCAATTTCATAGAGAAAACTCCAGGCCTTGCTGTGCTTTCCTGTGGCAAGGAAACTGCTTTCATTCCTCAGGTGACACTTTGGCTCAGACCTGCCCTACCCCAAGGATTCACGGATGTGCAGCACGATTAGTTGAGATCAGCCCTTCTGGTTCTCTCATGGATGAAACCATCTGGGCAAAGAGCCATTCTAAGCTGGGGACCATGGTGTCTTTCCCTAGTCTACACAGAAACAGCATTCTTAGGGAGACGAGCTGCTGGAGTTTGGTAGCAGAATCTCCTATTCTGAAGAGTAACACTTCGTTGTAAGCGGGTTGCATCAGCCTTGCCACATTTTATCAGTTGGCTATAAAGGAGGGCAGTCATTTAGCAGACTTACTTGAGACTCTGCTTCCCAGGTTGGAAACTTTGCTTTCATTCTTTAGGTGGCACATTGGCTCAGGACTGCCTTAACCCAAGTGTTCAGGGATTTGCAGTCCAATTAGTTGAGATCGGCCTTTCTGGCTCTTTAATGGATGAAACCAACTGGGCAAAGAGACGTTCTAAGCTGGGGACCATGGTGTCTTTCCCTAGTCTACATAGAAATAGCACTCTGAGGGAGACGAGCTGCTGGCGTTTGGTAGCACAATCTCCTATTCTGCAGTGAAACATTTCGTTGTAAGCGGGATGCATCAGTCTTGCCACATTTTCTCAACTGGATATAAAGGAGGGCAGTCAATAGGCGTCACCCTCCAAGCCCACTCCAATTTCATAGAGAAAACTCCAGGCCTTGCTGTGCTTTCCTGTGGCAAGGAAACTGCTTTCATTCCTCAGGTGACACTTTGGCTCAGAACTGCCCTACCCCAAGCATTCACGGATGTGCAGCACGATTAGTTGATATCAGCCCTTCTGGTTCTCTCATGGATGAAACCATCTGGGCAAAGAGCCTTTCTAAGATGGGGACCATGGTGCCTTTCCCTAGTCTACACAGAAACAGCATTCTGAGGGAGAGGAGCTGCTGGCGTTTGGTAGCACAATATCCTATTCTGAAGAGAAACATTTCGTTGTAAGCGGGTTGCATCAGCCTTGCCACATTTTCTCAACTGGCTATAAAGGAGGGCAGTCAGTAGGCCTCACCCTTCAAGCCCACTCCTATTTCATAGAGAAATCAACAGGCCTCGGTGTGCTTTCCTGTGGCAGGAAATTTGCTTTCATTCCTTAGGTGGCCCTTTGGCTCAGAACAGCCCTCCCAGAAGGATTCCGGGATGTGCAGCCCGATTAGTTGAGATCAGCCCTTCTGGCTCTTTCATGGATGAGACCAACTGGGCAAAGAGCCGTTCTAAGCTGGGGACCATGGTGCCTTTCCCTAGTCTACACAGAAAGAGCACTCTGAGGGAGACGAGCTGGTGGCGTTTGGTAGTAAAATCTCCTATTCTGAAGAGAAACATTTCGTTGTAAGCGGGTTTCATCAGACTTGCCACATTTTCTCAACTGCCTATAAAGGAGGGCAGTCAGTTCGCCAGCTTATTTGAGGCCCTGCTTCCCAGGCTGGAAACTTTGCTTTCATTCCTTAGGTGGCACATTGCCTCAGGAGTGTCTACCCCAAGGATTCAGGGATGTGCAGCCCGATTAGTAGAGATCAGGTTTCTGGCTCTTTCATGGATGAAGCCAACTGGGCAAAGAGCCATTCTAAGCTCGGGACCATGCTGTCTTTCCTTAGACTGCACAGAAACAGCACTCTGAGTGAGAGGAGCTGCTGGCGTTTGGTAGCAAAATCTCCTATTGTGAAGAGAAACATTTCGTTGTAAGCGGGTTGCCTCAGCCTTGTCACATTTTCTCTACTGGATATAAAGGAGGGCAGTCAGTAGGCGTCACCTTTGAAGCCCACTCCAATTTCATAGAGAAAACGCCAAGCCTTGGTGTGCTTTCCTGTGGCAAGGAAACTGCTTTCATTCCTTAGGTTGCACCTTGGCTCAGAACTGCCCTATCCCAAGGATTCAGGGATGTGCAGCCCGATTAGTTGAGATCAGCCCTTCTGGCTCTTCCATGGATGAAACCAACTGAGCAAAGAGCCGTTCTAAGCTGGGGACCATGGTGTCTTTCCTTAATCTACACAGAAACAGCATTCTGAGTGAGACGAGCTGCTGGCGTTTGGTAGCAAAATCTCCTATTCTGGAGAGAAACATTTCATTGTAAGCGGGTGGCATCAGCCTTGTCACATTTTCTCAAGTGGATATAAAGGAGGGCAGTCAATAGGCGTCACCCTCCAAGCCATTCCAATTTCATAGAGAAAACTCCAGGCCTTGCTGTGCTTTCCTGTGGTAAGGAAACTGCTTTCATTCCTCAGGTGGCACTTTGGCTCAGAACTGCCCTACCCCAAGGATTCATGGATGTGCAGCCCGATTGGTTGAGATCAGCCCTGCTGGTTCTCTCATGGATGAAACCATCTGGGCAAAGAGCCATTCTAAGCTGGGGACCATGGTGTCTTTCCCTAGTCTACACAGAAACAGCATTCTTAGGGAGACGAGCTGCTGGCGTTGGTAGCACAATCTCCTATTCTGAAGAGAAACATATCGTTGTAAGTGGGTTGCATCAGCCTTGCCACATTTTCTCAACTGGCTATAAAGGAGGGCAGTCAGTTGGCGGAATTACTTTAGGCACTGCTTCCAAGGCTGGAAACTTTGCTTTCATTCCTTAGGTGGCACACTGTCTCAGTAGTGCCAACCCCAAGGATTCAGGGATGTGCAGCCCGATTAGTAGCGATCAGCCCTTCTTGCTCTTTCATGGATGAAAGCAACTGGGCAAGAGCCGTTCTAAGCTGGGGACCTTCGGGTCTTTCCCTAGTCTACACAGAAACAGCACTCTGAGGGAGACGAGCTGCTGGCGTTTGATAGCAAAATCTCCTATTCTGAAGAGAAACATTTCGTTGTAATAGGGTTCCATCAACCTTGCCACATTTTCTCAAATGGCTATAAAGGAGGGCAGTCTTTTAGCAGACTTACTTCAGGCCCTGCTTCCCAGGCTGTAAACTTTGCTTTCATTCCTTAGGTGGCACATTGGCTCAGGACTGCCCTACCCCAAGTATTCAGGGATTTGTAGCCCGATTATTTGAGATCAGCCCTTCTGGCTCTTTCATGGATGAAACCAACTGGGCAAAGAGCCGTTCTAAGCTGGGGACCATAGTGTCTTTCCCTAGTTTACACAGAACAGCACGCTGAGGGAGACGAGCTGTTGGCGTTTGAAAGAAAAATCTCCTATTCTGAAGAGAAACATTTCGTTGTAAGCGGGTTGCATCAGTCTTTCCACATTTTCTCAACTGGCTATAAATGAGGGCAGTCAGTAGGCCTCACCCTTCAAGCCCACTCCAATTTCATAGAGAAATCAACATGCCTCGGTGTGCTTTCCTGTGGCAGGAAATTTGCTTTCATTCCTTAGGTGGCCCTTTGGCTCAGAACAGCCCTCCCAGAAGGATTCAGGGATATTCAGCCCGATTAGTTGAGATCAGCCCTTCTCTCACTTTCATGGATGAAACCAACTGGGCAAAGAGCCGTTCTAAGCTGGGGACCATGGTGTCTTTCCCTAGTCTACACTGAAACAGCACCCTGAGGGAGACGAGCTGCTGGCGTTTGGTAGCAAAATCTCCTATTCTGAAGAGAAACATTTCGTTGTAAGCGGGTTGCATCAGCCTTTCCACATTTTCTCAACTGGCTCTAAAGGAGGGCAGTCAGTTGGCAGACTTACTTGAGGCACTGCTTCCAAGGCTGGAAACTTTGCTTTCATTCCTTAGGTGGCACACTTACTCAGTAATGCCTACCCCAAGGATTCAGATATGTGCAGCCTGTATACTTGAGATCAGCCCTTCTGGTTCTCTGATGGATGAAACCATCTGGGCAAAGAGCCGTTCTAAGCTGGGGACTATGGTGTCTTTCCCTAGTCTACACAGAAACAGCATCCTGAGGGAGACGAGCTGCTGGCGTTTGATAGCAAAATCTCCTATTCTGAAGAGAAATATTTCGTTGTAAGAGGGTTCCATCAGCCTTGCCACATTTTCTCAAATGGCTATAAAGTAGGGCAGTCATTTAGCAGACTTACTTGAGACCCCGCTTCCCAGGCTGGAAACTTTGCTTTCATTCCTTAGGTGGCACATTGTCTCAGGAGTGCCTACCCCAAGGATTCAGGATGTGCAGCCCGATTAGTAGAGATCAGCCCTTCTGGCTATTTAATGGATGAAATCAACTGGGCAAAGAGCCGTTCTAAGCTGGGGACCATGGTGTCTTTCCCTAGTCTACACAGAAACAGCACCCTGAGGGAGACGAGCTGCTGGCGTTTGGTAGCACAATCTCCTATTCTGAAGAGAAACAATTCGTTGTAAGCGGGTTGCATTAGCCTTGCCACATTTTCTCAACTGGCTATAAAGGAGGGCAGTCAGTAGGCCTCACCCTTCAAACCCACTTCAATTTCATAGAGAAATCAAGAGGCCTCGGTGTGCTTTCCTGTGGCAGGAGATTTGCTTTCATTCCTTAGGTTGCCCTTTGGCTCAGAACAGCCCTCCCAGAAGGATTCAGGGATGTGCAGCCCGATTAGTTGAGATCAGCCCTTCTGGCTCTTTCATGGATGAAACCAACTGGGCAAAGAGCCGTTTTAAGCTGGGGACCATGTTGTCTTTCCCTAGTTTACACAGAAACAGCACCCTGAGGGAGAAGAGCTGCTGGCGTTTGGTAGCAAAATCTCCTATTCTGAAGAGAAACATTTCGTTGTAAGCAGGTTGCATCAGCCTTGTCACATTTTCTCAATTGGCTATAAAGGAGGGCACTCAGCTGACAGACTTACTTCGGGCACTGCTTCCCAGGCCTGAAACTTTGCTTTCATTCCTTAGGTGGCACATTGGCTCAGGAGTGCCTACCAAAAGGATTCAGGGATGTGCAGCCCGCTTAGTAGAGGTCAGCCCTTCTCTCTCTTTCATAGATGAAACCAACGGACAAAGAGCCGTTTTAAGCTGGGGACCTTCGTGTCTTTCCCTAGTCTACACAGAAACAGTACTCTGAGGGAGACGAGCTGCTGGTGTTTGATAGCAAAATCTCCTATTCTGAAGAGAAACATTTCGTTGTAAGCGGGTTGCATCAGCCTTGTCACATTTTCTCAAGTGGATATAAAGGAGGGCAGTCAATAGGCGTCACCCTCCAAGCCCACTCCAATTTCATAGAGAAAACTCCAGGCCTTGCTGTGCTTTCCTGTGGCAAGGAAACTTCTTTTATTCCTCAGGTGGCACTTTGGCTCAGAACAGCCCTACCCCAGGGATTCACGGATTTGCAGCCCGATTGGTTGAGATCAGCCCTTATGGTTGTCTCATGGATGAAACCATCTGGGAAAAGAGACATTCTTACATGGGGACCATGGTGTCTTTCCCTAGTCTACACAGAAACACCATTCTTAGGGAGAGGAGCTGCTGGCGCTGGTGGCACAATCTCCTATTCTGAAGAGAAACATTTCGTTGTAAGTGGGTTGCATCAGCCTTGCCACATTTTCTCAACTGGCTATAAAGGAGGGCAGTCAGTAGGCCACACCCTTCAAGCCGACTCCAATTTCATTGAGAAATCAACAGGCCTCGGTGTGCTTTCCTGTGGCAGGAAATTTGCTTTCATTCCTTAGGTGGCCCTTTGGCTCAGAACAGCCCTCCCAGAAGGATTCAGGGATGTGCAGCCCGATTAGTTGAGATCAGCCCTTCTGGCTCTTTCATGGATGAAACCAACTTGGCAAAGAGCATTCTACGCTGGGGACCATGGTGTCTTTCCTTAGTCTACACAGAAACAGCACTCTGAGTGAGACGAGCTGCTGGCGTTTCGTAGCAAAATCTCCTATTCTGGAGCAAAACATTTCGTTGTAAGCGGGTTGCATCAGCCTTGTCACATTTTCTCAACTGGATATAAAGGAGGGCAGTCAATAGGCGTCACCCTCCAAGCCCACTCCAATTTCATAGAGAAAACTCCAGGCCTTGCTGTGCTTTCCTGTGGCAAGGAAACTGCTTTCATTCCTCAGGTGACACTTTGGCTCAGACCTGCCCTACCCCAAGGATTCACGGATGTGCAGCACGATTAGTTGAGATCAGCCCTTCTGGTTCTCTCATGGATGAAACCATCTGGGCAAAGAGCCATTCTAAGCTGGGGACCATGGTGTCTTTCCCTAGTCTACACAGAAACAGCATTCTTAGGGAGACGAGCTGCTGGAGTTTGGTAGCAGAATCTCCTATTCTGAAGAGTAACACTTCGTTGTAAGCGGGTTGCATCAGCCTTGCCACATTTTATCAGTTGGCTATAAAGGAGGGCAGTCATTTAGCAGACTTACTTGAGACTCTGCTTCCCAGGCTGGAAACTTTGCTTTCATTCCTTAGGTGGCACATTGGCTCAGGACTGCCTTAACCCAAGTATTCAGGGATTTGCAGTCCGATTAGTTGAGATCGGCCTTTCTGGCTCTTTAATGGATGAAACCAACTGGGCAAAGAGACGTTCTAAGCTGGGGACCATGGTGTCTTTCCCTAGTCTACATAGAAATAGCACTCTGAGGGAGACGAGCTGCTGGCGTTTGGTAGCACAATCTCCTATTCTGCAGTGAAACATTTCGTTGTAAGCGGGATGCATCAGTCTTGCCACATTTTCTCAACTGGATATAAAGGAGGGCAGTCAATAGGCGTCACCCTCCAAGCCCACTCCAATTTCACAGAGAAAACTCCAGGCCTTGCTGTGCTTTCCTGTGGCAAGGAAACTGCTTTCATTCCTCAGGTGACACTTTGGCTCAGAACTGCCCTACCCCAAGCATTCACGGATGTGCAGCACGATTAGTTGATATCAGCCCTTCTGGTTCTCTCATGGATGAAACCATCTGGGCAAAGAGCCTTTCTAAGATGGGGACCATGGTGCCTTTCCCTAGTCTACACAGAAACAGCATTCTGAGGGAGAGGAGCTGCTGGCGTTTGGTAGCACAATATCCTATTCTGAAGAGAAACATTTCGTTGTAAGCGGGTTGCATCAGCCTTGCCACATTTTCTCAACTGGCTATAAAGGAGGGCAGTCAGTAGGCCTCACCCTTCAAGCCCACTCCTATTTCATAGAGAAATCAACAGGCCTCGGTGTGCTTTCCTGTGGCAGGAAATTTGCTTTCATTCCTTAGGTGGCCCTTTGGCTCAGAACAGCCCTCCCAGAAGGATTCCGGGATGTGCAGCCCGATTAGTTGAGATCAGCCCTTCTGGCTCTTTCATGGATGAGACCAACTGGGCAAAGAGCCGTTCTAAGCTGGGGACCATGGTGTCTTTCCCTAGTCTACACAGAAACAGCACTCTGAGGGAGACGAGCTGGTGGCGTTTGGTAGTAAAATCTCCTATTCTGAAGAGAAACATTTCGTTGTAAGCGGGTTTCATCAGACTTGCCACATTTTCTCAACTGGCTATAAAGGAGGGCAGTCAGTTCGCCAGCTTATTTGAGGCCCTGCTTCCCAGGCTGGAAACTTTGCTTTCATTCCTTAGGTGGCACATTGCCTCAGGAGTGTCTACCCCAAGGATTCAGGGATGTGCAGCCCGATTAGTAGAGATCAGGTTTCTGGCTCTTTCATGGATGAAGCCAACTGGGCAAAGAGCCATTCTAAGCTCGGGACCATGCTGTCTTTCCTTAGACTGCACAGAAACAGCACTCTGAGTGAGAGGAGCTGCTGGCGTTTGGTAGCAAAATCTCCTATTGTGAAGAGAAACATTTCGTTGTAAGCGGGTTGCCTCAGCCTTGTCACATTTTCTCTACTGGATATAAAGGAGGGCAGTCAGTAGGCGTCACCTTTGAAGCCCACTCCAATTTCATAGAGAAAACGCCAGGCCTTGGTGTGCTTTCCTGTGGCAAGGAAACTGCTTTCATTCCTTAGGTTGCACCTTGGCTCAGAACTGCCCTATCCCAAGGATTCAGGGATGTGCAGCCCGATTAGTTGAGATCAGCCCTTCTGGCTCTTCCATGGATGAAACCAACTGAGCAAAGAGCCGTTCTAAGCTGGGGACCATGGTGTCTTTCCTTAATCTACACAGAAACAGCATTCTGAGTGAGACGAGCTGCTGGCGTTTGGTAGCAAAATCTCCTATTCTGGAGAGAAACATTTCATTGTAAGCGGGTGGCATCAGCCTTGTCACATTTTCTCAAGTGGATATAAAGGAGGGCAGTCAATAGGCGTCACCCTCCAAGCCATTCCAATTTCATAGAGAAAACTCCAGGCCTTGCTGTGCTTTCCTGTGGTAAGGAAACTGCTTTCATTCCTCAGGTGGCACTTTGGCTCAGAACTGCCCTACCCCAAGGATTCATGGATGTGCAGCCCGATTGGTTGAGATCAGCCCTGCTGGTTCTCTCATGGATGAAACCATCTGGGCAAAGAGCCATTCTAAGCTGGGGACCATGGTGTCTTTCCCTAGTCTACACAGAAACAGCATTCTTAGGGAGACGAGCTGCTGGCGTTGGTAGCACAATCTCCTATTCTGAAGAGAAACATATCGTTGTAATAGGGTTCCATCAACCTTGCCACATTTTCTCAAATGGCTATAAAGTAGGGCAGTCATTTAGCAGACTTACTTGAGACACTGCTTCCCAGGCTGGAAACTTTGCTTTCATTCCTTAGGTGGCACTTCGGCTCGGAATGCCTACCCCAAGGATTCAGGTATGTGCAGCCCGATTAGTAGCGATCAGCCCTTCTTGCTCTTTCATGGATGAAAGCAACTGGGCAAGAGCCGTTCTAAGCTGGGGACCTTCGGGTCTTTCCCTAGTCTACACAGAAACAGCACTCTGAGGGAGACGAGCTGCTGGCGTTTGATAGCAAAATCTCCTATTCTGAAGAGAAACATTTTGTTGTAAGAGGGTTTCATCAGCCTTGCCACATTTTCTGAAATGGCTATAAAGGAGGGCAGTCAGTTGGCGGAATTACTTTAGGCACTGCTTCCAAGGCTGGAAACTTTGCTTTCATTCCTTAGGTGGCACACTGTCTCAGTAGTGCCAACCCCAAGGATTCAGGGATGTGCAGCCTGTATAGTTGAGATCAGCCATTCTGGTTCTCTCATGGATGAAACCATCTGGGCAAAGAGCCGTTCTAAGCTGCGGACCATGGTGTCTTTCCCTACTCTACACAGAAACAGCACCCTGAGGGAGACGACCTGCTGGCGTTTGACAGCAAAATCTCCTATTCTGAAGAGAAACATTTCGTTGTAATAGGGTTCCATCAACCTTGCCACATTTTCTCAAATGGCTATAAAGTAGGGCAGTCATTTAGCAGACTTACTTGAGACACTGCTTCCCAGGCTGGAAACTTTGCTTTCATTCCTTAGGTGGCACTTCGGCTCGGAATGCCTACCCCAAGGATTCAGGTATGTGCAGCCCGATTAGTAGCGATCAGCCCTTCTTGCTCTTTCATGGATGAAAGCAACTGGGCAAGAGCCGTTCTAAGCTGGGGACCTTCGGGTCTTTCCCTAGTCTACACAGAAACAGCACTCTGAGGGAGACGAGCTGCTGGCGTTTGATAGCAAAATCTCCTATTCTGAAGAGAAACATTTTGTTGTAAGAGGGTTTCATCAGCCTTGCCACATTTTCTCAAATGGCTATAAAGGAGGGCAGTCTTTTAGCAGACTTACTTCAGGCCCTGCTTCCCAGGCTGTAAACTTTGCTTTCATTCCTTAGGTGGCACATTGGCTCAGGACTGCCCTACCCCAAGTATTCAGGGATTTGTAGCCCGATTAGTTGAGATCAGCCCTTCTGGCTCTCTCATGGATGAAACCAACTGGGCAAAGAGCCCTTCTAAGCTGGGGACCATAGTGTCTTTCCCTAGTTTACACAGAACAGCACGCTGAGGGAGACGAGCTGTTGGCGTTTGAAAGAAAAATCTCCTATTCTGAAGAGAAACATTTCGTTGTAAGCGGGTTGCATCAGTCTTTCCACATTTTCTCAACTGGCTATAAATGAGGGCAGTCAGTAGGCCTCACCCTTCAAGCCCACTCCAATTTCATAGAGAAATCAACATGCCTCGGTGTGCTTTCCTGTGGCAGGAAATTTGCTTTCATTCCTTAGGTGGCCCTTTGGCTCAGAACAGCCCTCCCAGAAGGATTCAGGAATATTCAGCCCGGTTAGTTGAGATCAGCCCTTCTCTCACTTTCATGGATGAAACCAACTGGGCAAAGAGCCGTTCTAAGCTGGGGACCATGGTGTCTTTCCCTAATCTACACTGAAACAGCACCCTGAGGGAAACGAGCTGCTGGCGTTTGGTAGCAAAATCTCCTATTCTGAAGAGAAACATTTCGTTGTAAGCGGGTTGCATCAGCCTTTCCACATTTTCTCAACTGGCTCTAAAGGAGGGCAGTCAGTTGGCAGACTTACTTGAGGCACTGCTTCCAAGGCTGGGAACTTTGCTTTCATTCCTTAGGTGGCACACTGGCTCAGTAGTGCCTACCCCAAGGATTCAGTGATGTGCAGCCCGATTAGTTGAGATCAGCCCTTCTGGTTCTCTCATGGACGAAACCATCTGGGCAAAGAGCTGTTCTAAGCTGGGGACCATGGTGTCTTTCCCTAGTCTACACAGAAACAGCATTCTGAGTGAGAAGAGCTGCTGGCGTTTGGTAGCACAATCTCCTATTCTGAAGAGAAACATTTCGTTGTAAGCGTGTTGCATCAGCCTTGCCACATTTTCTCAACTGGCTATGAAAGAGTGTAGTCATTTAGCAGACTTACTTGAGACCCTGCTTCCCAGGCAGGAAACTTTGCTTTCATTCCTTAGGTGGCCTTTTGGCTCAGAACAGCCCTCCCAGAAGGAATCAGGGATTTCCAGCCGGATTGGTTGAGATCAGCCCTTCTGGCTCTTTCATGGATGAAACCAACTGGGCAAAGAGCCATTCTAAGCTGGGGACCATGATGTCTTTCCTTAATCTACACAGAAACAGCATTCTGAGTGAGACGAGCTGCTGGCGTTTGGTAGCAAAATCTCCTATTCTGGAGAGAAACATTTCGTTGTAAGCGGGTTGCATCACCCTTGTCACATTTTCTCAACTGGATATAAAGGAGGGCAGTCAATAGGCGTCACCCTCCAAGCCCACTCCAATTTCACAGAGAAAACTCCAGGCCTTGCTGTGCTTTCCTGTGGCATGGAAACTGCTTTCATTCCTCAGGTGGCACTTTGGCTCAGAACTGCCCTACCCCAAGGATTCACGGATGTGCAGCCCGACTGGTTGAGATCAGCCCTTCTGGTTCTCTCATGGATGAAACCCTCTGGGAAAGGAGCCATTCTAAGCTGGGGACCATGGTGTCTTTCCCTAGTCTACACAGAAACAGCATTCTAAGGGAGACGAGCTGCTGGCGTTGGTAACACAATCTCCTATTCTAAAGAGAAACATTTCGTTGTAAGCGGGTTGCATCAGCCTTGCTACATTTTCTCAACTGGCTATAAAGGAGGGCAGTCAGTTGGCAGACTTACTTGAGGCACTGCTTCCAAGGCTGGAAACTTTGCTTTCATTCCTTAGGTGGCACACTGACTCAGTAATGCCTACCCCAAGGATTCAGATATGTGCAGCCTGTATACTTGAGATCAGCCCTTCTGGTTCTCTGATGGATGAAACCATCTGGGCAAAGAGCCGTTCTAAGCTGGGGACCATGGTGTCTTTCCTTAGTCTACACAGAAACAGCACTCTGAGTGAGACGAGCTGCTGGCGTTTGGTAGCAAAATCTCCTATTCTGGAGCAAAACATTTCGTTGTAAGCGGGTTGCATTAGCCTTGCCACATTTTCTCAACTGGCTATAAAGGAGGGCAGTCAGTAGGCCTCACCCTTCAAACCCACTTCAATTTCATAGAGAAATCAAGAGGCCTCGGTGTTCTTTCCTGTGGCAGGAAATTTGCTTTCATTCCTTAGGTTGCCCTTTGGCTCAGAACAGCCCTCCCAGAAGGATTCAGGGATGTGCAGCCCGATTAGTGGAGATCAGCCCTTCTGGCTCTTTCATGGATGAAACCAACTGGGCAAAGAGCCGTTTTAAGCTGGGGACCATGTTGTCTTTCCCTAGTTTACACAGAAACAGCACCCTGAGGGAGAAGAGCTGCTGGCGTTTGGTAGCAAAATCTCCTATTCTGAAGAGAAACATTTCGTTGTAAGCAGGTTGCATCAGCCTTGTCACATTTTCTCAATTGGCTATAAAGGAGGGCACTCAGCTGACAGACTTACTTCGGGCACTGCTTCCCAGGCCTGAAACTTTGCTTTCATTCCTTAGGGGGCACATTGGCTCAGGAGTGCCTACCAAAAGGATTCAGGGATGTGCAGCCCGCTTAGTAGAGGTCAGCCCTTCTCTCTCTTTCATAGATGAAACCAACGGACAAAGAGCCGTTTTAAGCTGGGGACCTTCATGTCTTTCCCTAGTCTACACAGAAACAGTACTCTGAGGGAGACGAGCTGCTGGTGTTTGATAGCAAAATCTCCTATTCTGAAGAGAAACATTTCGTTGTAAGCGGGTTGCATCAGCCTTGTCACATTTTCTCAAGTGGATATAAAGGAGGGCAGTCAATAGGCGTCACCCTCCAAGCCCACTCCAATTTCATAGAGAAAACTCCAGGCCTTGCTGTGCTTTCCTGTGGCAAGGAAACTTCTTTTATTCCTCAGGTGGCACTTTGGCTCAGAACAGCCCTACCCCAGGGATTCACGGATTTGCAGCCCGATTGGTTGAGATCAGCCCTTATGGTTGTCTCATGGATGAAACCATCTGGGAAAAGAGCAATTCTTACCTGGGGACCATGGTGTCTTTCCCTAGTCTACACAGAAACACCATTCTTAGGGAGAGGAGCTGCTGGCGCTGGTGGCACAGTCTCCTATTCTGAAGAGAAACATTTCGTTGTAAGTGGGTTGCATCAGCCTTGCCACATTTTCTCAACTGGCTATAAAGGAGGGCAGTCAGTAGGCCTCACCCTTCAAGCCGACTCCAATTTCATTGAGAAATCAACAGGCCTCGGTGTGCTTTCCTGTGGCAGGAAATTTGCTTTCATTCCTTAGGTGGCCCTTTGGCTCAGAACAGCCCTCCCAGAAGGATTCAGGGATGTGCAGCCCGATTAGTTGAGATCAGCCCTTCTGGCTCTTTCATGGATGAAACCAACTTGGCAAAGAGCATTCTACGCTGGGGACCATGGTGTCTTTCCTTAGTCTACACAGAAACAGCACTCTGAGTGAGACGAGCTGCTGGCGTTTGGTAGCAAAATCTCCTATTCTGGAGCAAAACATTTCGTTGTAAGCGGGTTGCATCAGCCTTGTCACATTTTCTCAACTGGATATAAAGGAGGGCAGTCAATAGGCGTCACCCTCCAAGCCCACTCCAATTTCATAGAGAAAACTCCAGGCCTTGCTGTGCTTTCCTGTGGCAAGGAAACTGCTTTCATTCCTCAGGTGACACTTTGGCTCAGACCTGCCCTACCCCAAGGATTCACGGATGTGCAGCACGATTAGTTGAGATCAGCCCTTCTGGTTCTCTCATGGATGAAACCATCTGGGCAAAGAGCCATTCTAAGCTGGGGACCATGGTGTCTTTCCCTAGTCTACACAGAAACAGCATTCTTAGGGAGACGAGCTGCTGGAGTTTGGTAGCAGAATCTCCTATTCTGAAGAGTAACACTTCGTTGTAAGCGGGTTGCATCAGCCTTGCCACATTTTATCAGTTGGCTATAAAGGAGGGCAGTCATTTAGCAGACTTACTTGAGACTCTGCTTCCCAGGTTGGAAACTTTGCTTTCATTCTTTAGGTGGCACATTGGCTCAGGACTGCCTTAACCCAAGTGTTCAGGGATTTGCAGTCCAATTAGTTGAGATCGGCCTTTCTGGCTCTTTAATGGATGAAACCAACTGGGCAAAGAGACGTTCTAAGCTGGGGACCATGGTGTCTTTCCCTAGTCTACATAGAAATAGCACTCTGAGGGAGACGAGCTGCTGGCGTTTGGTAGCACAATCTCCTATTCTGCAGTGAAACATTTCGTTGTAAGCGGGATGCATCAGTCTTGCCACATTTTCTCAACTGGATATAAAGGAGGGCAGTCAATAGGCGTCACCCTCCAAGCCCACTCCAATTTCATAGAGAAAACTCCAGGCCTTGCTGTGCTTTCCTGTGGCAAGGAAACTGCTTTCATTCCTCAGGTGACACTTTGGCTCAGAACTGCCCTACCCCAAGCATTCACGGATGTGCAGCACGATTAGTTGATATCAGCCCTTCTGGTTCTCTCATGGATGAAACCATCTGGGCAAAGAGCCTTTCTAAGATGGGGACCATGGTGCCTTTCCCTAGTCTACACAGAAACAGCATTCTGAGGGAGAGGAGCTGCTGGCGTTTGGTAGCACAATATCCTATTCTGAAGAGAAACATTTCGTTGTAAGCGGGTTGCATCAGCCTTGCCACATTTTCTCAACTGGCTATAAAGGAGGGCAGTCAGTAGGCCTCACCCTTCAAGCCCACTCCTATTTCATAGAGAAATCAACAGGCCTCGGTGTGCTTTCCTGTGGCAGGAAATTTGCTTTCATTCCTTAGGTGGCCCTTTGGCTCAGAACAGCCCTCCCAGAAGGATTCCGGGATGTGCAGCCCGATTAGTTGAGATCAGCCCTTCTGGCTCTTTCATGGATGAGACCAACTGGGCAAAGAGCCGTTCTAAGCTGGGGACCATGGTGCCTTTCCCTAGTCTACACAGAAAGAGCACTCTGAGGGAGACGAGCTGGTGGCGTTTGGTAGTAAAATCTCCTATTCTGAAGAGAAACATTTCGTTGTAAGCGGGTTTCATCAGACTTGCCACATTTTCTCAACTGCCTATAAAGGAGGGCAGTCAGTTCGCCAGCTTATTTGAGGCCCTGCTTCCCAGGCTGGAAACTTTGCTTTCATTCCTTAGGTGGCACATTGCCTCAGGAGTGTCTACCCCAAGGATTCAGGGATGTGCAGCCCGATTAGTAGAGATCAGGTTTCTGGCTCTTTCATGGATGAAGCCAACTGGGCAAAGAGCCATTCTAAGCTCGGGACCATGCTGTCTTTCCTTAGACTGCACAGAAACAGCACTCTGAGTGAGAGGAGCTGCTGGCGTTTGGTAGCAAAATCTCCTATTGTGAAGAGAAACATTTCGTTGTAAGCGGGTTGCCTCAGCCTTGTCACATTTTCTCTACTGGATATAAAGGAGGGCAGTCAGTAGGCGTCACCTTTGAAGCCCACTCCAATTTCATAGAGAAAACGCCAAGCCTTGGTGTGCTTTCCTGTGGCAAGGAAACTGCTTTCATTCCTTAGGTTGCACCTTGGCTCAGAACTGCCCTATCCCAAGGATTCAGGGATGTGCAGCCCGATTAGTTGAGATCAGCCCTTCTGGCTCTTCCATGGATGAAACCAACTGAGCAAAGAGCCGTTCTAAGCTGGGGACCATGGTGTCTTTCCTTAATCTACACAGAAACAGCATTCTGAGTGAGACGAGCTGCTGGCGTTTGGTAGCAAAATCTCCTATTCTGGAGAGAAACATTTCATTGTAAGCGGGTGGCATCAGCCTTGTCACATTTTCTCAAGTGGATATAAAGGAGGGCAGTCAATAGGCGTCACCCTCCAAGCCATTCCAATTTCATAGAGAAAACTCCAGGCCTTGCTGTGCTTTCCTGTGGTAAGGAAACTGCTTTCATTCCTCAGGTGGCACTTTGGCTCAGAACTGCCCTACCCCAAGGATTCATGGATGTGCAGCCCGATTGGTTGAGATCAGCCCTGCTGGTTCTCTCATGGATGAAACCATCTGGGCAAAGAGCCATTCTAAGCTGGGGACCATGGTGTCTTTCCCTAGTCTACACAGAAACAGCATTCTTAGGGAGACGAGCTGCTGGCGTTGGTAGCACAATCTCCTATTCTGAAGAGAAACATATCGTTGTAAGTGGGTTGCATCAGCCTTGCCACATTTTCTCAACTGGCTATAAAGGAGGGCAGTCAGTTGGCGGAATTACTTTAGGCACTGCTTCCAAGGCTGGAAACTTTGCTTTCATTCCTTAGGTGGCACACTGTCTCAGTAGTGCCAACCCCAAGGATTCAGGGATGTGCAGCCCGATTAGTAGCGATCAGCCCTTCTTGCTCTTTCATGGATGAAAGCAACTGGGCAAGAGCCGTTCTAAGCTGGGGACCTTCGGGTCTTTCCCTAGTCTACACAGAAACAGCACTCTGAGGGAGACGAGCTGCTGGCGTTTGATAGCAAAATCTCCTATTCTGAAGAGAAACATTTCGTTGTAATAGGGTTCCATCAACCTTGCCACATTTTCTCAAATGGCTATAAAGGAGGGCAGTCTTTTAGCAGACTTACTTCAGGCCCTGCTTCCCAGGCTGTAAACTTTGCTTTCATTCCTTAGGTGGCACATTGGCTCAGGACTGCCCTACCCCAAGTATTCAGGGATTTGTAGCCCGATTATTTGAGATCAGCCCTTCTGGCTCTTTCATGGATGAAACCAACTGGGCAAAGAGCCGTTCTAAGCTGGGGACCATAGTGTCTTTCCCTAGTTTACACAGAACAGCACGCTGAGGGAGACGAGCTGTTGGCGTTTGAAAGAAAAATCTCCTATTCTGAAGAGAAACATTTCGTTGTAAGCGGGTTGCATCAGTCTTTCCACATTTTCTCAACTGGCTATAAATGAGGGCAGTCAGTAGGCCTCACCCTTCAAGCCCACTCCAATTTCATAGAGAAATCAACATGCCTCGGTGTGCTTTCCTGTGGCAGGAAATTTGCTTTCATTCCTTAGGTGGCCCTTTGGCTCAGAACAGCCCTCCCAGAAGGATTCAGGGATATTCAGCCCGATTAGTTGAGATCAGCCCTTCTCTCACTTTCATGGATGAAACCAACTGGGCAAAGAGCCGTTCTAAGCTGGGGACCATGGTGTCTTTCCCTAGTCTACACTGAAACAGCACCCTGAGGGAGACGAGCTGCTGGCGTTTGGTAGCAAAATCTCCTATTCTGAAGAGAAACATTTCGTTGTAAGCGGGTTGCATCAGCCTTTCCACATTTTCTCAACTGGCTCTAAAGGAGGGCAGTCAGTTGGCAGACTTACTTGAGGCACTGCTTCCAAGGCTGGAAACTTTGCTTTCATTCCTTAGGTGGCACACTTACTCAGTAATGCCTACCCCAAGGATTCAGATATGTGCAGCCTGTATACTTGAGATCAGCCCTTCTGGTTCTCTGATGGATGAAACCATCTGGGCAAAGAGCCGTTCTAAGCTGGGGACTATGGTGTCTTTCCCTAGTCTACACAGAAACAGCATCCTGAGGGAGACGAGCTGCTGGCGTTTGATAGCAAAATCTCCTATTCTGATGAGAAATATTTCGTTGTAAGAGGGTTCCATCAGCCTTGCCACATTTTCTCAAATGGCTATAAAGTAGGGCAGTCATTTAGCAGACTTACTTGAGACCCCGCTTCCCAGGCTGGAAACTTTGCTTTCATTCCTTAGGTGGCACATTGTCTCAGGAGTGCCTACCCCAAGGATTCAGGATGTGCAGCCCGATTAGTAGAGATCAGCCCTTCTGGCTATTTAATGGATGAAATCAACTGGGCAAAGAGCCGTTCTAAGCTGGGGACCATGGTGTCTTTCCCTAGTCTACACAGAAACAGCACCCTGAGGGAGACGAGCTGCTGGCGTTTGGTAGCACAATCTCCTATTCTGAAGAGAAACAATTCGTTGTAAGCGGGTTGCATTAGCCTTGCCACATTTTCTCAACTGGCTATAAAGGAGGGCAGTCAGTAGGCCTCACCCTTCAAACCCACTTCAATTTCATAGAGAAATCAAGAGGCCTCGGTGTGCTTTCCTGTGGCAGGAGATTTGCTTTCATTCCTTAGGTTGCCCTTTGGCTCAGAACAGCCCTCCCAGAAGGATTCAGGGATGTGCAGCCCGATTAGTTGAGATCAGCCCTTCTGGCTCTTTCATGGATGAAACCAACTGGGCAAAGAGCCGTTTTAAGCTGGGGACCATGTTGTCTTTCCCTAGTTTACACAGAAACAGCACCCTGAGGGAGAAGAGCTGCTGGCGTTTGGTAGCAAAATCTCCTATTCTGAAGAGAAACATTTCGTTGTAAGCAGGTTGCATCAGCCTTGTCACATTTTCTCAATTGGCTATAAAGGAGGGCACTCAGCTGACAGACTTACTTCGGGCACTGCTTCCCAGGCCTGAAACTTTGCTTTCATTCCTTAGGTGGCACATTGGCTCAGGAGTGCCTACCAAAAGGATTCAGGGATGTGCAGCCCGCTTAGTAGAGGTCAGCCCTTCTCTCTCTTTCATAGATGAAACCAACGGACAAAGAGCCGTTTTAAGCTGGGGACCTTCGTGTCTTTCCCTAGTCTACACAGAAACAGTACTCTGAGGGAGACGAGCTGCTGGTGTTTGATAGCAAAATCTCCTATTCTGAAGAGAAACATTTCGTTGTAAGCGGGTTGCATCAGCCTTGTCACATTTTCTCAAGTGGATATAAAGGAGGGCAGTCAATAGGCGTCACCCTCCAAGCCCACTCCAATTTCATAGAGAAAACTCCAGGCCTTGCTGTGCTTTCCTGTGGCAAGGAAACTTCTTTTATTCCTCAGGTGGCACTTTGGCTCAGAACAGCCCTACCCCAGGGATTCACGGATTTGCAGCCCGATTGGTTGAGATCAGCCCTTATGGTTGTCTCATGGATGAAACCATCTGGGAAAAGAGACATTCTTACATGGGGACCATGGTGTCTTTCCCTAGTCTACACAGAAACACCATTCTTAGGGAGAGGAGCTGCTGGCGCTGGTGGCACAATCTCCTATTCTGAAGAGAAACATTTCGTTGTAAGTGGGTTGCATCAGCCTTGCCACATTTTCTCAACTGGCTATAAAGGAGGGCAGTCAGTAGGCCACACCCTTCAAGCCGACTCCAATTTCATTGAGAAATCAACAGGCCTCGGTGTGCTTTCCTGTGGCAGGAAATTTGCTTTCATTCCTTAGGTGGCCCTTTGGCTCAGAACAGCCCTCCCAGAAGGATTCAGGGATGTGCAGCCCGATTAGTTGAGATCAGCCCTTCTGGCTCTTTCATGGATGAAACCAACTTGGCAAAGAGCATTCTACGCTGGGGACCATGGTGTCTTTCCTTAGTCTACACAGAAACAGCACTCTGAGTGAGACGAGCTGCTGGCGTTTGGTAGCAAAATCTCCTATTCTGGAGCAAAACATTTCGTTGTAAGCGGGTTGCATCAGCCTTGTCACATTTTCTCAACTGGATATAAAGGAGGGCAGTCAATAGGCGTCACCCTCCAAGCCCACTCCAATTTCATAGAGAAAACTCCAGGCCTTGCTGTGCTTTCCTGTGGCAAGGAAACTGCTTTCATTCCTCAGGTGACACTTTGGCTCAGACCTGCCGTACCCCAAGGATTCACGGATGTGCAGCACGATTAGTTGAGATCAGCCCTTCTGGTTCTCTCATGGATGAAACCATCTGGGCAAAGAGCCATTCTAAGCTGGGGACCATGGTGTCTTTCCCTAGTCTACACAGAAACAGCATTCTTAGGGAGACGAGCTGCTGGAGTTTGGTAGCAGAATCTCCTATTCTGAAGAGTAACACTTCGTTGTAAGCGGGTTGCATCAGCCTTGCCACATTTTATCAGTTGGCTATAAAGGAGGGCAGTCATTTAGCAGACTTACTTGAGACTCTGCTTCCCAGGCTGGAAACTTTGCTTTCATTCCTTAGGTGGCACATTGGCTCAGGACTGCCTTAACCCAAGTATTCAGGGATTTGCAGTCCGATTAGTTGAGATCGGCCTTTCTGGCTCTTTAATGGATGAAACCAACTGGGCAAAGAGACGTTCTAAGCTGGGGACCATGGTGTCTTTCCCTAGTCTACATAGAAATAGCACTCTGAGGGAGACGAGCTGCTGGCGTTTGGTAGCACAATCTCCTATTCTGCAGTGAAACATTTCGTTGTAAGCGGGATGCATCAGTCTTGCCACATTTTCTCAACTGGATATAAAGGAGGGCAGTCAATAGGCGTCACCCTCCAAGCCCACTCCAATTTCACAGAGAAAACTCCAGGCCTTGCTGTGCTTTCCTGTGGCAAGGAAACTGCTTTCATTCCTCAGGTGACACTTTGGCTCAGAACTGCCCTACCCCAAGCATTCACGGATGTGCAGCACGATTAGTTGATATCAGCCCTTCTGGTTCTCTCATGGATGAAACCATCTGGGCAAAGAGCCTTTCTAAGATGGGGACCATGGTGCCTTTCCCTAGTCTACACAGAAACAGCATTCTGAGGGAGAGGAGCTGCTGGCGTTTGGTAGCACAATATCCTATTCTGAAGAGAAACATTTCGTTGTAAGCGGGTTGCATCAGCCTTGCCACATTTTCTCAACTGGCTATAAAGGAGGGCAGTCAGTAGGCCTCACCCTTCAAGCCCACTCCTATTTCATAGAGAAATCAACAGGCCTCGGTGTGCTTTCCTGTGGCAGGAAATTTGCTTTCATTCCTTAGGTGGCCCTTTGGCTCAGAACAGCCCTCCCAGAAGGATTCCGGGATGTGCAGCCCGATTAGTTGAGATCAGCCCTTCTGGCTCTTTCATGGATGAGACCAACTGGGCAAAGAGCCGTTCTAAGCTGGGGACCATGGTGTCTTTCCCTAGTCTACACAGAAACAGCACTCTGAGGGAGACGAGCTGGTGGCGTTTGGTAGTAAAATCTCCTATTCTGAAGAGAAACATTTCGTTGTAAGCGGGTTTCATCAGACTTGCCACATTTTCTCAACTGGCTATAAAGGAGGGCAGTCAGTTCGCCAGCTTATTTGAGGCCCTGCTTCCCAGGCTGGAAACTTTGCTTTCATTCCTTAGGTGGCACATTGCCTCAGGAGTGTCTACCCCAAGGATTCAGGGATGTGCAGCCCGATTAGTAGAGATCAGGTTTCTGGCTCTTTCATGGATGAAGCCAACTGGGCAAAGAGCCATTCTAAGCTCGGGACCATGCTGTCTTTCCTTAGACTGCACAGAAACAGCACTCTGAGTGAGAGGAGCTGCTGGCGTTTGGTAGCAAAATCTCCTATTGTGAAGAGAAACATTTCGTTGTAAGCGGGTTGCCTCAGCCTTGTCACATTTTCTCTACTGGATATAAAGGAGGGCAGTCAGTAGGCGTCACCTTTGAAGCCCACTCCAATTTCATAGAGAAAACGCCAGGCCTTGGTGTGCTTTCCTGTGGCAAGGAAACTGCTTTCATTCCTTAGGTTGCACCTTGGCTCAGAACTGCCCTATCCCAAGGATTCAGGGATGTGCAGCCCGATTAGTTGAGATCAGCCCTTCTGGCTCTTCCATGGATGAAACCAACTGAGCAAAGAGCCGTTCTAAGCTGGGGACCATGGTGTCTTTCCTTAATCTACACAGAAACAGCATTCTGAGTGAGACGAGCTGCTGGCGTTTGGTAGCAAAATCTCCTATTCTGGAGAGAAACATTTCATTGTAAGCGGGTGGCATCAGCCTTGTCACATTTTCTCAAGTGGATATAAAGGAGGGCAGTCAATAGGCGTCACCCTCCAAGCCATTCCAATTTCATAGAGAAAACTCCAGGCCTTGCTGTGCTTTCCTGTGGTAAGGAAACTGCTTTCATTCCTCAGGTGGCACTTTGGCTCAGAACTGCCCTACCCCAAGGATTCATGGATGTGCAGCCCGATTGGTTGAGATCAGCCCTGCTGGTTCTCTCATGGATGAAACCATCTGGGCAAAGAGCCATTCTAAGCTGGGGACCATGGTGTCTTTCCCTAGTCTACACAGAAACAGCATTCTTAGGGAGACGAGCTGCTGGCGTTGGTAGCACAATCTCCTATTCTGAAGAGAAACATATCGTTGTAATAGGGTTCCATCAACCTTGCCACATTTTCTCAAATGGCTATAAAGTAGGGCAGTCATTTAGCAGACTTACTTGAGACACTGCTTCCCAGGCTGGAAACTTTGCTTTCATTCCTTAGGTGGCACTTCGGCTCGGAATGCCTACCCCAAGGATTCAGGTATGTGCAGCCCGATTAGTAGCGATCAGCCCTTCTTGCTCTTTCATGGATGAAAGCAACTGGGCAAGAGCCGTTCTAAGCTGGGGACCTTCGGGTCTTTCCCTAGTCTACACAGAAACAGCACTCTGAGGGAGACGAGCTGCTGGCGTTTGATAGCAAAATCTCCTATTCTGAAGAGAAACATTTTGTTGTAAGAGGGTTTCATCAGCCTTGCCACATTTTCTGAAATGGCTATAAAGGAGGGCAGTCAGTTGGCGGAATTACTTTAGGCACTGCTTCCAAGGCTGGAAACTTTGCTTTCATTCCTTAGGTGGCACACTGTCTCAGTAGTGCCAACCCCAAGGATTCAGGGATGTGCAGCCTGTATAGTTGAGATCAGCCATTCTGGTTCTCTCATGGATGAAACCATCTGGGCAAAGAGCCGTTCTAAGCTGCGGACCATGGTGTCTTTCCCTACTCTACACAGAAACAGCACCCTGAGGGAGACGACCTGCTGGCGTTTGACAGCAAAATCTCCTATTCTGAAGAGAAACATTTCGTTGTAATAGGGTTCCATCAACCTTGCCACATTTTCTCAAATGGCTATAAAGTAGGGCAGTCATTTAGCAGACTTACTTGAGACACTGCTTCCCAGGCTGGAAACTTTGCTTTCATTCCTTAGGTGGCACTTCGGCTCGGAATGCCTACCCCAAGGATTCAGGTATGTGCAGCCCGATTAGTAGCGATCAGCCCTTCTTGCTCTTTCATGGATGAAAGCAACTGGGCAAGAGCCGTTCTAAGCTGGGGACCTTCGGGTCTTTCCCTAGTCTACACAGAAACAGCACTCTGAGGGAGACGAGCTGCTGGCGTTTGATAGCAAAATCTCCTATTCTGAAGAGAAACATTTTGTTGTAAGAGGGTTTCATCAGCCTTGCCACATTTTCTCAAATGGCTATAAAGGAGGGCAGTCTTTTAGCAGACTTACTTCAGGCCCTGCTTCCCAGGCTGTAAACTTTGCTTTCATTCCTTAGGTGGCACATTGGCTCAGGACTGCCCTACCCCAAGTATTCAGGGATTTGTAGCCCGATTAGTTGAGATCAGCCCTTCTGGCTCTCTCATGGATGAAACCAACTGGGCAAAGAGCCCTTCTAAGCTGGGGACCATAGTGTCTTTCCCTAGTTTACACAGAACAGCACGCTGAGGGAGACGAGCTGTTGGCGTTTGAAAGAAAAATCTCCTATTCTGAAGAGAAACATTTCGTTGTAAGCGGGTTGCATCAGTCTTTCCACATTTTCTCAACTGGCTATAAATGAGGGCAGTCAGTAGGCCTCACCCTTCAAGCCCACTCCAATTTCATAGAGAAATCAACATGCCTCGGTGTGCTTTCCTGTGGCAGGATATTTGCTTTCATTCCTTAGGTGGCCCTTTGGCTCAGAACAGCCCTCCCAGAAGGATTCAGGAATATTCAGCCCGGTTAGTTGAGATCAGCCCTTCTCTCACTTTCATGGATGAAACCAACTGGGCAAAGAGCCGTTCTAAGCTGGGGACCATGGTGTCTTTCCCTAATCTACACTGAAACAGCACCCTGAGGGAAACGAGCTGCTGGCGTTTGGTAGCAAAATCTCCTATTCTGAAGAGAAACATTTCGTTGTAAGCGGGTTGCATCAGCCTTTCCACATTTTCTCAACTGGCTCTAAAGGAGGGCAGTCAGTTGGCAGACTTACTTGAGGCACTGCTTCCAAGGCTGGGAACTTTGCTTTCATTCCTTAGGTGGCACACTGGCTCAGTAGTGCCTACCCCAAGGATTCAGTGATGTGCAGCCCGATTAGTTGAGATCAGCCCTTCTGGTTCTCTCATGGACGAAACCATCTGGGCAAAGAGCTGTTCTAAGCTGGGGACCATGGTGTCTTTCCCTAGTCTACACAGAAACAGCATTCTGAGTGAGAAGAGCTGCTGGCGTTTGGTAGCACAATCTCCTATTCTGAAGAGAAACATTTCGTTGTAAGCGTGTTGCATCAGCCTTGCCACATTTTCTCAACTGGCTATGAAAGAGTGTAGTCATTTAGCAGACTTACTTGAGACCCTGCTTCCCAGGCAGGAAACTTTGCTTTCATTCCTTAGGTGGCCTTTTGGCTCAGAACAGCCCTCCCAGAAGGAATCAGGGATTTCCAGCCGGATTGGTTGAGATCAGCCCTTCTGGCTCTTTCATGGATGAAACCAACTGGGCAAAGAGCCATTCTAAGCTGGGGACCATGATGTCTTTCCTTAATCTACACAGAAACAGCATTCTGAGTGAGACGAGCTGCTGGCGTTTGGTAGCAAAATCTCCTATTCTGGAGAGAAACATTTCGTTGTAAGCGGGTTGCATCACCCTTGTCACATTTTCTCAACTGGATATAAAGGAGGGCAGTCAATAGGCGTCACCCTCCAAGCCCACTCCAATTTCACAGAGAAAACTCCAGGCCTTGCTGTGCTTTCCTGTGGCATGGAAACTGCTTTCATTCCTCAGGTGGCACTTTGGCTCAGAACTGCCCTACCCCAAGGATTCACGGATGTGCAGCCCGACTGGTTGAGATCAGCCCTTCTGGTTCTCTCATGGATGAAACCCTCTGGGAAAGGAGCCATTCTAAGCTGGGGACCATGGTGTCTTTCCCTAGTCTACACAGAAACAGCATTCTAAGGGAGACGAGCTGCTGGCGTTGGTAACACAATCTCCTATTCTAAAGAGAAACATTTCGTTGTAAGCGGGTTGCATCAGCCTTGCTACATTTTCTCAACTGGCTATAAAGGAGGGCAGTCAGTTGGCAGACTTACTTGAGGCACTGCTTCCAAGGCTGGAAACTTTGCTTTCATTCCTTAGGTGGCACACTGACTCAGTAATGCCTACCCCAAGGATTCAGATATGTGCAGCCTGTATACTTGAGATCAGCCCTTCTGGTTCTCTGATGGATGAAACCATCTGGGCAAAGAGCCGTTCTAAGCTGGGGACTATGGTGTCTTTCCCTAGTCTACACAGAAACAGCATCCTGAGGGAGACGAGCTGCTGGCGTTTGATAGCAAAATCTCCTATTCTGAAGAGAAATATTTCGTTGTAAGCAGGTTGCATCAGCCTTGCCACATTTTCTCAATTGGCTATAAAGGAGGGCACTCAGCTGACAGACTTACTTCGGGCACTGCTTCCCAGGCCTGAAACTTTGCTTTCATTCCTTAGGTGGCACATTGGCTCAGGAGTGCCTACCAAAAGGATTCAGGGATGTGCAGCCCGCTTAGTAGAGGTCAGCCCTTCTCTCTCTTTCATAGATGAAACCAACGGACAAAGAGCCGTTTTAAGCTGGGGACCTTCGTGTCTTTCCCTAGTCTACACAGAAACAGTACTCTGAGGGAGACGAGCTGCTGGTGTTTGATAGCAAAATCTCCTATTCTGAAGAGAAACATTTCGTTGTAAGCGGGTTGCATCAGCCTTGTCACATTTTCTCAAGTGGATATAAAGGAGGGCAGTCAATAGGCGTCACCCTCCAAGCCCACTCCAATTTCATAGAGAAAACTCCAGGCCTTGCTGTGCTTTCCTGTGGCAAGGAAACTTCTTTTATTCCTCAGGTGGCACTTTGGCTCAGAACAGCCCTACCCCAGGGATTCACGGATTTGCAGCCCGATTGGTTGAGATCAGCCCTTATGGTTGTCTCATGGATGAAACCATCTGGGAAAAGAGCCATTCTTACCTGGGGACCATGGTGTCTTTCCCTAGTCTACACAGAAACACCATTCTTAGGGAGAGGAGCTGCTGGCGCTGGTGGCACAATCCCCTATTCTGAAGAGAAACATTTCGTTGTAAGTGGGTTGCATCAGCCTTGCCACATTTTCTCAACTGGCTATAAAGGAGGGCAGTCAGTAGGCCTCACCCTTCAAGCCGACTCCAATTTCATTGAGAAATCAACAGGCCTCGGTGTGCTTTCCTGTGGCAGGAAATTTGCTTTCATTCCTTAGGTGGCCCTTTGGCTCAGAACAGCCCTCCCAGAAGGATTCAGGGATGTGCAGCCCGATTAGTTGAGATCAGCCCTTCTGGCTCTTTCATGGATGAAACCAACTTGGCAAAGAGCATTCTACGCTGGGGACCATGGTGTCTTTCCTTAGTCTACACAGAAACAGCACTCTGAGTGAGACGAGCTGCTGGCGTTTGGTAGCAAAATCTCCTATTCTGGAGCAAAACATTTCGTTGTAAGCGGGTTGCATCATCCTTGTCACATTTTCTCAACTGGATATAAAGGAGGGCAGTCAATAGGCGTCACCCTCCAAGCCCACTCCAATTTCATAGAGAAAACTCCAGGCCTTGCTGTGCTTTCCTGTGGCAAGGAAACTGCTTTCATTCCTCAGGTGACACTTTGGCTCAGACCTGCCCTACCCCAAGGATTCACGGATGTGCAGCACGATTAGTTGAGATCAGCCCTTCTGGTTCTCTCATGGATGAAACCATCTGGGCAAAGAGCCGTTCTAAGCTGGGGACCATGGTGTCTTTCCCTAGTCTACACAGAAACAGCATTCTTAGGGAGACGAGCTGCTGGAGTTTGGTAGCAGAATCTCCTATTCTGAAGAGTAACACTTCGTTGTAAGCGGGTTGCATCAGCCTTGCCACATTTTATCAGTTGGCTATAAAGGAGGGCAGTCATTTAGCAGACTTACTTGAGACTCTGCTTCCCAGGCTGGAAACTTTGCTTTCATTCCTTAGGTGGCACATTGGCTCAGGACTGCCTTAACCCAAGTATTCAGGGATTTGCAGTCCGATTAGTTGAGATCGGCCTTTCTGGCTCTTTAATGGATGAAACCAACTGGGCAAAGAGACGTTCTAAGCTGGGGACCATGGTGTCTTTCCCTAGTCTACATAGAAATAGCACTCTGAGGGAGACGAGCTGCTGGCGTTTGGTAGCACAATCTCCTATTCTGCAGTGAAACATTTCATTGTAAGCGGGATGCATCAGTCTTGCCACATTTTCTCAACTGGATATAAAGGAGGGCAGTCAATAGGCGTCACCCTCCAAGCCCACTCCAATTTCATAGAGAAAACTCCAGGCCTTGCTGTGCTTTCCTGTGGCAAGGAAACTGCTTTCATTCCTCAGGTGACACTTTGGCTCAGAACTGCCCTACCCCAAGCATTCACGGATGTGCAGCACGATTAGTTGAGATCAGCCCTTCTGGTTCTCTCATGGATGAAACCATCTGGGCAAAGAGCCGTTCTAAGATGGGGACCATGGTGCCTTTCCCTAGTCTACACAGAAACAGCATTCTGAGGGAGAGGAGCTGCTGGCGTTTGGTAGCACAATATCCTATTCTGAAGAGAAACATTTCGTTGTAAGCGGGTTGCATCAGCCTTGCCACATTTTCTCAACTGGCTATAAAGGAGGGCAGTCAGTAGGCCTCACCCTTCAAGCCCACTCCTATTTCATAGAGAAATCAACAGGCCTCGGTGTGCTTTCCTGTGGCAGGAAATTTGCTTTCATTCCTTAGGTGGCCCTTTGGCTCAGAACAGCCCTCCCAGAAGGATTCCGGGATGTGCAGCCCGATTAGTTGAGATCAGCCCTTCTGGCTCTTTCATGGATGAGACCAACTGGGCAAAGAGCCGTTCTAAGCTGGGGACCATGGTGTCTTTCCCTAGTCTACACAGAAACAGCACTCTGAGGGAGACGAGCTGGTGGCGTTTGGTAGTAAAATCTCCTATTCTGAAGAGAAACATTTCGTTGTAAGCGGGTTTCATCAGACTTGCCACATTTTCTCAACTGGCTATAAAGGAGGGCAGTCAGTTCGCCAGCTTATTTGAGGCCCTGCTTCCCAGGCTGGAAACTTTGCTTTCATTCCTTAGGTGGCACATTGCCTCAGGAGTGTCTACCCCAAGGATTCAGGGATGTGCAGCCCGATTAGTAGAGATCAGGTTTCTGGATCTTTCATGGATGAAGCCAACTGGGCAAAGAGCCATTCTAAGCTCGGGACCATGCTGTCTTTCCTTAGACTGCACAGAAACAGCACTCTGAGTGAGAGGAGCTGCTGGCGTTTGGTAGCAAAATCTCCTATTGTGAAGAGAAACATTTCGTTGTAAGCGGGTTGCCTCAGCCTTGTCACATTTTCTCAACTGGATATAAAGGAGGGCAGTCAGTAGGTGTCACCTTTGAAGCCCACTCCAATTTCATAGAGAAAACGCCAGGCCTTGGTGTGCTTTCCTGTGGCAAGGAAACTGCTTTCATTCCTTAGGTTGCACCTTGGCTCAGAACTGCCCTATCCCAAGGATTCAGGGATGTGCAGCCCGATTAGTTGAGATCAGCCCTTCTGGCTCTTCCATGGATGAAACCAACTGAGCAAAGAGCCGTTCTAAGCTGGGGACCATGGTGTCTTTCCTTAATCTACACAGAAACAGCATTCTGAGTGAGACGAGCTGCTGGCGTTTGGTAGCAAAATCTCCTATTCTGGAGAGAAACATTTCATCGTAAGCGGGTGGCATCAGCCTTGTCACATTTTCTCAAGTGGATATAAAGGAGGGCAGTCAATAGGCGTCACCCTCCAAGCCATTCCAATTTCATAGAGAAAACTCCAGGCCTTGCTGTGCTTTCCTGTGGTAAGGAAACTGCTTTCATTCCTCAGGTGGCACTTTGGCTCAGAACTGCCCTACCCCAAGGATTCATGGATGTGCAGCCCGATTGGTTGAGATCAGCCCTTCTGGTTCTCTCATGGATGAAACCATCTGGGCAAAGAGCCATTCTAAGCTGGGGACCATGGTGTCTTTCCCTAGTCTACACAGAAACAGCATTCTTAGGGAGACGAGCTGCTGGCGTTGGTAGCACAATCTCCTATTCTGAAGAGAAACATATCGTTGTAAGTGGGTTGCATCAGCCTTGCCACATTTTCTCAACTGGCTATAAAGGAGGGCAGTCAGTTGGCGGAATTACTTTAGGCACTGCTTCCAAGGCTGGAAACTTTGCTTTCATTCCTTAGGTGGCACACTGTCTCAGTAGTGCCAACCCCAAGGATTCAGGGATGTGCAGCCTGTATAGTTGAGATCAGCCATTCTGGTTCTCTCATGGATGAAACCATCTGGGCAAAGAGCCGTTCTAAGCTGCGGACCATGGTGTCTTTCCCTACTCTACACAGAAACAGCACCCTGAGGGAGACGACCTGCTGGCGTTTGACAGCAAAATCTCCTATTCTGAAGAGAAACATTTCGTTGTAATAGGGTTCCATCAACCTTGCCACATTTTCTCAAATGGCTATAAAGTAGGGCAGTCATTTAGCAGACTTACTTGAGACACTGCTTCCCAGGCTGGAAACTTTGCTTTCATTCCTTAGGTGGCACTTCGGCTCGGAATGCCTACCCCAAGGATTCAGGTATGTGCAGCCCGATTAGTAGCGATCAGCCCTTCTTGCTCTTTCATGGATGAAAGCAACTGGGCAAGAGCCGTTCTAAGCTGGGGACCTTCGGGTCTTTCCCTAGTCTACACAGAAACAGCACTCTGAGGGAGACGAGCTGCTGGCGTTTGATAGCAAAATCTCCTATTCTGAAGAGAAACATTTTGATATAAGAGGGTTTCATCAGCCTTGCCACATTTTCTCAAATGGCTATAAAGGAGGGCAGTCTTTTAGCAGACTTACTTCAGGCCCTGCTTCCCAGGCTGTAAACTTTGCTTTCATTCCTTAGGTGGCACATTGGCTCAGGACTGCCCTACCCCAAGTATTCAGGGATTTGTAGCCCGATTAGTTGAGATCAGCCCTTCTGGCTCTCTCGTGGATGAAACCAACAGGGCAAAGAGCCGTTCTAAGCTGGGGACCATAGTGTCTTTCCCTAGTTTACACAGAACAGCACGCTGAGGGAGACGAGCTGTTGGCGTTTGAAAGAAAAATCTCCTATTCTGAAGAGAAACATTTCGTTGTAAGCGGGTTGCATCAGTCTTTCCACATTTTCTCAACTGGCTATAAATGAGGGCAGTCAGTAGGCCTCACCCTTCAAGCCCACTCCAATTTCATAGAGAAATCAACATGCCTCGGTGTGCTTTCCTGTGGCAGAAAATTTGCTTTCATTCCTTAGGTGGCCCTTTGGCTCAGAACAGCCCTCCCAGAAGGATTCAGGGATATTCAGCCCAATTAGTTGAGATCAGCCCTTCTCTCACTTTCATGGATGAAACCAACTGGGCAAAGAGCCGTTCTAAGCTGGGGACCATGGTGTCTTTCCCTAGTCTACACTGAAACAGCACCCTGAGGGAAACGAGCTGCTGGCGTTTGGTAGCAAAATCTCCTATTCTGAAGAGAAACATTTCGTTGTAAGCGGGTTGCATCAGCCTTTCCACATTTTCTCAACTGGCTCTAAAGGAGGGCAGTCAGTTGGCAGACTTACTTGAGGCACTGCTTCCAAGGCTGGGAACTTTGCTTTCATTCCTTAGGTGGCACACTGGCTCAGTAGTGCCTACCCCAAGGATTCAGTGATGTGCAGCCCGATTAGTTGAGATCAGCCCTTCTGGTTCTCTCATGGACGAAACCATCTGGGCAAAGAGCTGTTCTAAGCTGGGGACCATGGTGTCTTTCCCTAGTCTACACAGAAACAGCATTCTGAGTGAGAAGAGCTGCTGGCGTTTGGTAGCACAATCTCCTATTCTGAAGAGAAACATTTCGTTGTAAGCGTGTTGCATCAGCCTTGCCACATTTTCTCAACTGGCTATGAAAGAGTGTAGTCATTTAGCAGACTTACTTGAGACCCTGCTTCCCAGGCAGGAAACTTTGCTTTCATTCCTTAGGTGGCCTTTTGGCTCAGAACAGCCCTCCCAGAAGGAATCAGGGATTTCCAGCCGGATTAGTTGAGATCAGCCCTTCTGGCTCTTTCATGGATGAAACCAACTGGGCAAAGAGCCATTCTAAGCTGGGGACCATGATGTCTTTCCTTAATCTACACAGAAACAGCATTGTGAGTGAGACGAGCTGCTGGCGTTTGGTAGCAAAATCTCCTATTCTGGAGAGAAACATTTCGTTGTAAGCGGGTTGCATCACCCTTGTCACATTTTCTCAACTGGATATAAAGGAGGGCAGTCAATAGGCGTCACCCTCCAAGCCCACTCCAATTTCACAGAGAAAACTCCAGGCCTTGCTGTGCTTTCCTGTGGCATGGAAACTGCTTTCATTCCTCAGGTGGCACTTTGGCTCAGAATTGCCCTACCCCAAGGATTCATGGATGTGCAGCCCGATTGGTTGAGATCAGCCCTTCTGGTTCTCTCATGGATGAAACCCTCTGGGAAAGGAGCCATTCTAAGCTGGGGACCATGGTGTCTTTCCCTAGTCTACACAGAAACAGCATTCTTAGGGAGACGAGCTGCTGGCGTTGGTAACACAATCTCCTATTCTAAAGAGAAACATTTCGTTGTAAGCGGGTTGCATCAGCCTTGCTACATTTTCTCAACTGGCTATAAAGGAGGGCAGTCAGTTGGCAGACTTACTTGAGGCACTGCTTCCAAGGCTGGAAACTTTGCTTTCATTCCTTAGGTGGCACACTGACTCAGTAATGCCTACCCCAAGGATTCAGATATGTGCAGCCTGTATACTTGAGGTCAGCCCTTCTGGTTCTCTGATGGATGAAACCATCTGGGCAAAGAGCCGTTCTAAGCTGGGGACTATGGTGTCTTTCCCTAGTCTACACAGAAACAGCATCCTGAGGGAGACGAGCTGCTGGCGTTTGATAGCAAAATCTCCTATTCTGAAGAGAAATATTTCGTTGTAAGAGGGTTCCATCAGCCTTGCCACATTTTCTCAAATGGCTATAAAGTAGGGCAGTCATTTAGCAGACTTACTTGAGACCCTGCTTCCCAGGCTGGAAACTTTGCTTTCATTCCTTAGGTGGCACATTGTCTCAGGAGTGCCTACCCCAAGGATTCAGGATGTGCAGCCCGATTAGTAGAGATCAGCCCTTCTGGCTATTTAATGGATGAAATCAACTGGGCAAAGAGCCGTTCTAAGCTGGGGACCATGGTGTCTTTCCCTAGTCTACACAGAAACAGCACCCTGAGGGAGACGAGCTGCTGGCGTTTGGTAGCACAATCTCCTATTCTGAAGAGAAACATTTCGTTGTAAGCGGGTTGCATTAGCCTTGCCACATTTTCTCAACTGGCTATAAAGGAGGGCAGTCAGTAGGCTTCACCCTTCAAACCCACTTCAATTTCATAGAGAAATCAAGAGGCCTCGGTGTGCTTTCCTGTGGCAGGAAATTTGCTTTCATTCCTTAGGTTGCCCTTTGGCTCAGAACAGCCCTCCCAGAAGGATTCAGGGATGTGCAGCCCGATTAGTTGAGATCAGCCCTTCTGGCTCTTTCATGGATGAAACCAACTGGGCAAAGAGCCGTTTTAAGCTGGGGACCATGTTGTCTTTCCCTAGTTTACACAGAAACAGCACCCTGAGGGAGAAGAGCTGCTGGCGTTTGGTAGCAAAATCTCCTATTCTGAAGAGAAACATTTCGTTGTAAGCAGGTTGCATCAGCCTTGTCACATTTTCTCAATTGGCTATAAAGGAGGGCACTCAGCTGACAGACTTACTTCGGGCACTGCTTCCCAGGCCTGAAACTTTGCTTTCATTCCTTAGGTGGCACATTGGCTCAGGAGTGCCTACCAAAAGGATTCAGGGATGTGCAGCCCGCTTAGTAGAGGTCAGCCCTTCTCTCTCTTTCATAGATGAAACCAACGGACAAAGAGCCGTTTTAAGCTGGGGACCTTCGTGTCTTTCCCTAGTCTACACAGAAACAGTACTCTGAGGGAGACGAGCTGCTGGTGTTTGATAGCAAAATCTCCTATTCTGAAGAGAAACATTTCGTTGTAAGCGGGTTGCATCAGCCTAGTCACATTTTCTCAAGTGCATATAAAGGAGGGCAGTCAATAGGCGTCACCCTCCAAGCCCACTCCAATTTCATAGAGAAAACTCCAGGCCTTGCTGTGCTTTCCTGTGGCAAGGAAACTTCTTTTATTCCTTAGGTGGCACTTTGGCTCAGAACAGCCCTACCCCAGGGATTCACGGATTTGCAGCCCGATTGGTTGAGATCAGCCCTTATGGTTGTCTCCTGGATGAAACCATCTGGGAAAAGAGCCATTCTTACCTGGGGACCATGGTGTCTTTCCCTAGTCTACACAGAAACACCATTCTTAGGGAGAGGAGCTGCTGGCGCTGGTGGCACAATCTCCTATTCTGAAGAGAAACATTTCGTTGTAAGTGGGTTGCATCAGCCTTGCCACATTTTCTCAACTGGCTATAAAGGAGGGCAGTCAGTAGGCCTCACCCTTCAAGCCGACTCCAATTTCATTGAGAAATCAACAGGCCTCGGTGTGCTTTCCTGTGGCAGGAAATTTGCTTTCATTCCTTAGGTGGCCCTTTGGCTCAGAACAGCCCTCCCAGAAGGATTCAGGGATGTGCAGCCCGATTAGTTGAGATCAGCCCTTCTGGATCTTTCATGGATGAAACCAACTTGGCAAAGAGCATTCTACGCTGGGGACCATGGTGTCTTTCCTTAGTCTACACAGAAACAGCACTCTGAGTGAGACGAGCTGCTGGCGTTTGGTAGCAAAATCTCCTATTCTGGAGCAAAACATTTCGTTGTAAGCGGGTTGCATCAGCCTTGTCACATTTTCTCAACTGGATATAAAGGAGGGCAGTCAATAGGCGTCACCCTCCAAGCCCACTCCAATTTCATAGAGAAAACTCCAGGCCTTGCTGTGCTTTCCTGTGGCAAGGAAACTGCTTTCATTCCTCAGGTGACACTTTGGCTCAGACCTGCCCTACCCCAAGGATTCACGGATGTGCAGCACGATTAGTTGAGATCAGCCCTTCTGGTTCTCTCATGGATGAAACCATCTGGGCAAAGAGCCATTCTAAGCTGGGGACCATGGTGTCTTTCCCTAGTCTACACAGAAACAGCATTCTTAGGGAGACGAGCTGCTGGAGTTTGGTAGCAGAATCTCCTATTCTGAAGAGTAACACTTCGTTGTAAGCGGGTTGCATCAGCCTTGCCACATTTTATCAGTTGGCTATAAAGGAGGGCAGTCATTTAGCAGACTTACTTGAGACTCTGCTTCCCAG
The DNA here is from genome assembly GCF_965194825.1 of Balaenoptera physalus. Classification (NCBI taxonomy): domain Eukaryota; kingdom Metazoa; phylum Chordata; class Mammalia; order Artiodactyla; family Balaenopteridae; genus Balaenoptera; species Balaenoptera physalus. The sequence goes on along the minus strand of NW_028125445.1, from coordinate 50,771 downwards.
GCTGGAAACTTTGCTTTCATTCCTTAGGTGGCACATTGGCTCAGGACTGCCTTAACCCAAGTATTCAGGGATTTGCAGTCCGATTAGTTGAGATCGGCCTTTCTGGCTCTTTAATGGATGAAACCAACTGGGCAAAGAGACGTTCTAAGCTGGGGACCATGGTGTCTTTCCCTAGTCTACATAGAAATAGCACTCTGAGGGAGACGAGCTGCTGGCGTTTGGTAGCACAATCTCCTATTCTGCAGTGAAACATTTCGTTGTAAGCGGGATGCATCAGTCTTGCCACATTTTCTCAACTGGATATAAAGGAGGGCAGTCAATAGGCGTCACCCTCCAAGCCCACTCCAATTTCATAGAGAAAACTCGAGGCCTTGCTGTGCTTTCCTGTGGCAAGGAAACTGCTTTCATTCCTCAGGTGACACTTTGGCTCAGAACTGCCCTACCCCAAGCATTCACGGATGTGCAGCACGATTAGTTGAGATCAGCCCTTCTGGTTCTCTCATGGATGAAACCATCTGGGCAAAGAGCCGTTCTAAGATGGGGACCATGGTGCCTTTCCCTAGTCTACACAGAAACAGCATTCTGAGGGAGAGGAGCTGCTGGCGTTTGGTAGCACAATATCCTATTCTGAAGAGAAACATTTCGTTGTAAGCGGGTTGCATCAGCCTTGCCACATTTTCTCAACTGGCTATAAAGGAGGGCAGTCAGTAGGCCTCACCCTTCAAGCCCACTCCTATTTCATAGAGAAATCAACAGGCCTCGGTGTGCTTTCCTGTGGCAGGAAATTTGCTTTCATTCCTTAGGTGGCCCTTTGGCTCAGAACAGCCCTCCCAGAAGGATTCCGGGATGTGCAGCCCTATTAGTTGAGATCAGCCCTTCTGGCTCTTTCATGGATGAGACCAACTGGGCAAAGAGCCGTTCTAAGCTGGGGACCATGGTGTCTTTCCCTAGTCTACACAGAAACAGCACTCTGAGGGAGACGAGCTGGTGGCGTTTGGTAGTAAAATCTCCTATTCTGAAGAGAAACATTTCGTTGTAAGCGGGTTTCATCAGACTTGCCACATTTTCTCAACTGGCTATAAAGGAGGGCAGTCAGTTCGCAGGCTTATTTGAGGCCCTGCTTCCCAGGCTGGAAACTTTGCTTTCATTCCTTAGGTGGCACATTGCCTCAGGAGTGTCTACCCCAAGGATTCAGGGATGTGCAGCCCGATTAGTAGAGATCAGGTTTCTGGATCTTTCATGGATGAAGCCAACTGGGCAAAGAGCCATTCTAAGCTCGGGACCATGCTGTCTTTCCTTAGACTGCACAGAAACAGCACTCTGAGTGAGAGGAGCTGCTGGCGTTTGGTAGCAAAATCTCCTATTGTGAAGAGAAACATTTCATTGTAAGCGGGTTGCCTCAGCCTTGTCACATTTTCTCAACTGGATATAAAGGAGGGCAGTCAGTAGGCGTCACCTTTGAAGCCCACTCCAATTTCATAGAGAAAACGCCAGGCCTTGGTGTGCTTTCCTGTGGCAAGGAAACTGCTTTCATTCCTTAGGTTGCACCTTGGCTCAGAACTGCCCTATCCCAAGGATTCAGGGATGTGCAGCCCGATTAGTTGAGATCAGCCCTTCTGGCTCTTCCATGGATGAAACCAACTGAGCAAAGAGCCGTTCTAAGCTGGGGACCATGGTGTCTTTCCTTAATCTACACAGAAACAGCATTCTGAGTGAGACGAGCTGCTGGCGTTTGGTAGCAAAATCTCCTATTCTGGAGAGAAACATTTCATCGTAAGCGGGTGGCATCAGCCTTGTCACATTTTCTCAAGTGGATATAAAGGAGGGCAGTCAATAGGCGTCACCCTCCAAGCCATTCCAATTTCATAGAGAAAACTCCAGGCCTTGCTGTGCTTTCCTGTGGTAAGGAAACTGCTTTCATTCCTCAGGTGGCACTTTGGCTCAGAACTGCCCTACCCCAAGGATTCATGGATGTGCAGCCCGATTGGTTGAGATCAGCCCTTCTGGTTCTCTCATGGATGAAACCATCTGGGCAAAGAGCCATTCTAAGCTGGGGACCATGGTGTCTTTCCCTAGTCTACACAGAAACAGCATTCTTAGGGAGACGAGCTGCTGGCGTTGGTAGCACAATCTCCTATTCTGAAGAGAAACATATCGTTGTAAGTGGGTTGCATCAGCCTTGCCACATTTTCTCAACTGGCTATAAAGGAGGGCAGTCAGTTGGCGGAATTACTTTAGGCACTGCTTCCAAGGCTGGAAACTTTGCTTTCATTCCTTAGGTGGCACACTGTCTCAGTAGTGCCAACCCCAAGGATTCAGGGATGTGCAGCCTGTATAGTTGAGATCAGCCATTCTTGTTCTCTCATGGATGAAACCATCTGGGCAAAGAGCCGTTCTAAGCTGCGGACCATGGTGTCTTTCCCTACTCTACACAGAAACAGCACCCTGAGGGAGACGACCTGCTGGCGTTTGACAGCAAAATCTCCTATTCTGAAGAGAAACATTTCGTTGTAATAGGGTTCCATCAACCTTGCCACATTTTCTCAAATGGCTATAAAGTAGGGCAGTCATTTAGCAGACTTACTTGAGACACTGCTTCCCAGGCTGGAAACTTTGCTTTCATTCCTTAGGTGGCACTTCGGCTCGGAATGCCTACCCCAAGGATTCAGGTATGTGCAGGCCGATTAGTAGCGATCAGCCCTTCTTGCTCTTTCATGGATGAAAGCAACTGGGCAAGAGCCGTTCTAAGCTGGGGACCTTCGGGTCTTTCCCTAGTCTACACAGAAACAGCACTCTGAGGGAGACGAGCTGCTGGCGTTTGATAGCAAAATCTCCTATTCTGAAGAGAAACATTTTGTTGTAAGAGGGTTTCATCAGCCTTGCCACATTTTCTCAAATGGCTATAAAGGAGGGCAGTCTTTTAGCAGACTTACTTCAGGCCCTGCTTCCCAGGCTGTAAACTTTGCTTTCATTCCTTAGGTGGCACATTGGCTCAGGACTGCCCTACCCCAAGTATTCAGGGATTTGTAGCCCGATTAGTTGAGATCAGCCCTTCTGGCTCTCTCATGGATGAAACCAACTGGGCAAAGAGCCGTTCTAAGCTGGGGACCATAGTGTCTTTCCCTAGTTTACACAGAACAGCACGCTGAGGGAGACGAGCTGTTGGCGTTTGAAAGAAAAATCTCCTATTCTGAAGAGAAACATTTCGTTGTAAGCGGGTTGCATCAGTCTTTCCACATTTTCTCAACTGGCTATAAATGAGGGCAGTCAGTAGGCCTCACCCTTCAAGCCCACTCCAATTTCATAGAGAAATCAACATGCCTCGGTGTGCTTTCCTGTGGCAGGAAATTTGCTTTCATTCCTTAGGTGGCCCTTTGGCTCAGAACAGCCCTCCCAGAAGGATTCAGGGATATTCAGCCCGATTAGTTGAGATCAGCCCTTCTCTCACTTTCATGGATGAAACCAACTGGGCAAAGAGCCGTTCTAAGCTGGGGACCATGGTGTCTTTCCCTAGTCTACACTGAAACAGCACCCTGAGGGAAACGAGCTGCTGGCGTTTGGTAGCAAAATCTCCTATTCTGAAGAGAAACATTTCGTTGTAAGCGGGTTGCATCAGCCTTTCCACATTTTCTCAACTGGCTCTAAAGGAGGGCAGTCAGTTGGCAGACTTACTTGAGGCACTGCTTCCAAGGCTGGGAACTTTGCTTTCATTCCTTAGGTGGCACACTGGCTCAGTAGTGCCTACCCCAAGGATTCAGTGATGTGCAGCCCGATTAGTTGAGATCAGCCCTTCTGGTTCTCTCATGGACGAAACCATCTGGGCAAAGAGCTGTTCTAAGCTGGGGACCATGGTGTCTTTCCCTAGTCTACACAGAAACAGCATTCTGAGTGAGAAGAGCTGCTGGCGTTTGGTAGCACAATCTCCTATTCTGAAGAGAAACATTTCGTTGTAAGCGTGTTGCATCAGCCTTGCCACATTTTCTCAACTGGCTATGAAAGAGTGTAGTCATTTAGCAGACTTACTTGAGACCCTGCTTCCCAGGCAGGAAACTTTGCTTTCATTCCTTAGGTGGCCTTTTGGCTCAGAACAGCCCTCCCAGAAGGAATCAGGGATTTCCAGCCGGATTAGTTGAGATCAGCCCTTCTGGCTCTTTCATGGATGAAACCAACTGGGCAAAGAGCCATTCTAAGCTGGGGACCATGATGTCTTTCCTTAATCTACACAGAAACAGCATTGTGAGTGAGACGAGCTGCTGGCGTTTGGTAGCAAAATCTCCTATTCTGGAGAGAAACATTTCGTTGTAAGCGGGTTGCATCACCCTTGTCACATTTTCTCAACTGGATATAAAGGAGGGCAGTCAATAGGCGTCACCCTCCAAGCCCACTCCAATTTCACAGAGAAAACTCCAGGCCTTGCTGTGCTTTCCTGTGGCATGGAAACTGCTTTCATTCCTCAGGTGGCACTTTGGCTCAGAACTGCCCTACCCCAAGGATTCACGGATGTGCAGCCCGATTGGTTGAGATCAGCCCTTCTGGTTCTCTCATGGATGAAACCCTCTGGGAAAGGAGCCATTCTAAGCTGGGGACCATGGTGTCTTTCCCTAGTCTACACAGAAACAGCATTCTTAGGGAGACGAGCTGCTGGCGTTGGTAACACAATCTCCTATTCTAAAGAGAAACATTTCGTTGTAAGCGGGTTGCATCAGCCTTGCTACATTTTCTCAACTGGCTATAAAGGAGGGCAGTCAGTTGGCAGACTTACTTGAGGCACTGCTTCCAAGGCTGGAAACTTTGCTTTCATTCCTTAGGTGGCACACTGACTCAGTAATGCCTACCCCAAGGATTCAGATATGTGCAGCCTGTATACTTGAGATCAGCCCTTCTGGTTCTCTGATGGATGAAACCATCTGGGCAAAGAGCCGTTCTAAGCTGGGGACTATGGTGTCTTTCCCTAGTCTACACAGAAACAGCATCCTGAGGGAGACGAGCTGCTGGCGTTTGATAGCAAAATCTCCTATTCTGAAGAGAAATATTTCGTTGTAAGAGGGTTCCATCAGCCTTGCCACATTTTCTCAAATGGCTATAAAGTAGGGCAGTCATTTAGCAGACTTACTTGAGACCCCGCTTCCCAGGTTGGAAACTTTGCTTTCATTCCTTAGGTGGCACATTGTCTCAGGAGTGCCTACCCCAAGGATTCAGGATGTGCAGCCCGATTAGTAGAGATCAGCCCTTCTGGCTATTTAATGGATGAAATCAACTGGGCAAAGAGCCGTTCTAAGCTGGGGACCATGGTGTCTTTCCCTAGTCTACACAGAAACAGCACCCTGAGGGAGACGAGCTGCTGGCGTTTGGTAGCACAATCTCCTATTCTGAAGAGAAACATTTCGTTGTAAGCGGGTTGCATTAGCCTTGCCACATTTTCTCATCTGGCTGTAAAGGAGGGCAGTCAGTAGGCCTCACCCTTCAAACCCACTTCAATTTCATAGAGAAATCAAGAGGCCTCGGTGTGCTTTCCTGTGGCAGGAAATTTGCTTTCATTCCTTAGGTTGCCCTTTGGCTCAGAACAGCCCTCCCAGAAGGATTCCGGGATGTGCAGCCCGATTAGTTGAGATCAGCCCTTCTGGCTCTTTCATGGATGAAACCAACTGGGCAAAGAGCCGTTTTAAGCTGGGGACCATGTTGTCTTTCCCTAGTTTACACAGAAACAGCACCCTGAGGGAGAAGAGCTGCTGGCGTTTGGTAGCAAAATCTCCTATTCTGAAGAGAAACATTTCGTTGTAAGCAGGTTGCATCAGCCTTGTCACATTTTCTCAATTGGCTATAAAGGAGGGCACTCAGCTGACAGACTTACTTCGGGCACTGCTTCCCAGGCCTGAAACTTTGCTTTCATTCCTTAGGTGGCACATTGGCTCAGGAGTGCCTACCAAAAGGATTCAGGGATGTGCAGCCCGCTTAGTAGAGGTCAGCCCTTCTCTCTCTTTCATAGATGAAACCAACGGACAAAGAGCCGTTTTAAGCTGGGGACCTTCGTGTCTTTCCCTAGTCTACACTGAAACAGCACCCTGAGGGAAACGAGCTGCTGGCGTTTGGTAGCAAAATCTCCTATTCTGAAGAGAAACATTTCGTTGTAAGCGGGTTGCATCAGCCTTTCCACATTTTCTCAACTGGCTCTAAAGGAGGGCAGTCAGTTGGCAGACTTACTTGAGGCACTGCTTCCAAGGCTGGAAACTTTGCTTTCATTCCTTAGTTGGCACACTGGCTCAGTAGTGCCTACCCCAAGGATTCAGTGATGTGCAGCCCGATTAGTTGAGATCAGCCCTTCTGGTTCTCTCATGGACGAAACCATCTGGGCAAAGAGCTGTTCTAAGCTGGGGACCATGGTGTCTTTCCCTAGTCTACACAGAAACAGCATTCTGAGTGAGAAGAGCTGCTGGCGTTTGGTAGCACAATCTCCTATTCTGAAAAGAAACATTTCGTTGTAAGCGTGTTGCATCAGCCTTGCCACATTTTCTCAACTGGCTATGAAAGAGTGTAGTCATTTAGCAGACTTACTTGAGACCCTGCTTCCCAGGCAGGAAACTTTGCTTTCATTCCTTAGGTGGCCTTTTGGCTCAGAACAGCCCTCCCAGAAGGAATCAGGGATTTCCAGCCGGATTAGTTGAGATCAGCCCTTCTGGCTCTTTCATGGATGAAACCAACTGGGCAAAGAGCCATTCTAAGCTGGGGACCATGATGTCTTTCCTTAATCTACACAGAAACAGCATTGTGAGTGAGACGAGCTGCTGGCGTTTGGTAGCAAAATCTCCTATTCTGGAGAGAAACATTTCGTTGTAAGCGGGTTGCATCACCCTTGTCACATTTTCTCAACTGGATATAAAGGAGGGCAGTCAATAGGCGTCACCCTCCAAGCCCACTCCAATTTCACAGAGAAAACTCCAGGCCTTGCTGTGCTTTCCTGTGGCATGGAAACTGCTTTCATTCCTCAGGTGGCACTTTGGCTCAGAATTGCCCTACCCCAAGGATTCATGGATGTGCAGCCCGATTGGTTGAGATCAGCCCTTCTGGTTCTCTCATGGATGAAACCCTCTGGGAAAGGAGCCATTCTAAACTGGGGACCATGGTGTCTTTCCCTAGTCTACACAGAAACAGCATTCTTAGGGAGACGAGCTGCTGGCGTTGGTAACACAATCTCCTATTCTAAAGAGAAACATTTCGTTGTAAGCGGGTTGCATCAGCCTTGCTACATTTTCTCAACTGGCTATAAAGGAGGGCAGTCAGTTGGCAGACTTACTTGAGGCACTGCTTCCAAGGCTGGAAACTTTGCTTTCATTCCTTAGGTGGCACACTGACTCAGTAATGCCTACCCCAAGGATTCAGATATGTGCAGCCTGTATACTTGAGGTCAGCCCTTCTGGTTCTCTGATGGATGAAACCATCTGGGCAAAGAGCCGTTCTAAGCTGGGGACTATGGTGTCTTTCCCTAGTCTACACAGAAACAGCATCCTGAGGGAGACGAGCTGCTGGCGTTTGATAGCAAAATCTCCTATTCTGAAGAGAAATATTTCGTTGTAAGAGGGTTCCATCAGCCTTGCCACATTTTCTCAAATGGCTATAAAGTAGGGCAGTCATTTAGCAGACTTACTTGAGACCCTGCTTCCCAGGCTGGAAACTTTGCTTTCATTCCTTAGGTGGCACATTGTCTCAGGAGTGCCTACCCCAAGGATTCAGGATGTGCAGCCCGATTAGTAGAGATCAGCCCTTCTGGCTATTTAATGGATGAAATCAACTGGGCAAAGAGCCGTTCTAAGCTGGGGACCATGGTGTCTTTCCCTAGTCTACACAGAAACAGCACCCTGAGGGAGACGAGCTGCTGGCGTTTGGTAGCACAATCTCCTATTCTGAAGAGAAACATTTCGTTGTAAGCGGGTTGCATTAGCCTTGCCACATTTTCTCAACTGGCTATAAAGGAGGGCAGTCAGTAGGCTTCACCCTTCAAACCCACTTCAATTTCATAGAGAAATCAAGAGGCCTCGGTGTGCTTTCCTGTGGCAGGAAATTTGCTTTCATTCCTTAGGTTGCCCTTTGGCTCAGAACAGCCCTCCCAGAAGGATTCAGGGATGTGCAGCCCGATTAGTTGAGATCAGCCCTTCTGGCTCTTTCATGGATGAAACCAACTGGGCAAAGAGCCGTTTTAAGCTGGGGACCATGTTGTCTTTCCCTAGTTTACACAGAAACAGCACCCTGAGGGAGAAGAGCTGCTGGCGTTTGGTAGCAAAATCTCCTATTCTGAAGAGAAACATTTCGTTGTAAGCAGGTTGCATCAGCCTTGTCACATTTTCTCAATTGGCTATAAAGGAGGGCACTCAGCTGACAGACTTACTTCGGGCACTGCTTCCCAGGCCTGAAACTTTGCTTTCATTCCTTAGGTGGCACATTGGCTCAGGAGTGCCTACCAAAAGGATTCAGGGATGTGCAGCCCGCTTAGTAGAGGTCAGCCCTTCTCTCTCTTTCATAGATGAAACCAACGGACAAAGAGCCGTTTTAAGCTGGGGACCTTCGTGTCTTTCCCTAGTCTACACAGAAACAGTACTCTGAGGGAGACGAGCTGCTGGTGTTTGATAGCAAAATCTCCTATTCTGAAGAGAAACATTTCGTTGTAAGCGGGTTGCATCAGCCTAGTCACATTTTCTCAAGTGCATATAAAGGAGGGCAGTCAATAGGCGTCACCCTCCAAGCCCACTCCAATTTCATAGAGAAAACTCCAGGCCTTGCTGTGCTTTCCTGTGGCAAGGAAACTTCTTTTATTCCTTAGGTGGCACTTTGGCTCAGAACAGCCCTACCCCAGGGATTCACGGATTTGCAGCCCGATTGGTTGAGATCAGCCCTTATGGTTGTCTCCTGGATGAAACCATCTGGGAAAAGAGCCATTCTTACCTGGGGACCATGGTGTCTTTCCCTAGTCTACACAGAAACACCATTCTTAGGGAGAGGAGCTGCTGGCGCTGGTGGCACAATCTCCTATTCTGAAGAGAAACATTTCGTTGTAAGTGGGTTGCATCAGCCTTGCCACATTTTCTCAACTGGCTATAAAGGAGGGCAGTCAGTAGGCCTCACCCTTCAAGCCGACTCCAATTTCATTGAGAAATCAACAGGCCTCGGTGTGCTTTCCTGTGGCAGGAAATTTGCTTTCATTCCTTAGGTGGCCCTTTGGCTCAGAACAGCCCTCCCAGAAGGATTCAGGGATGTGCAGCCCGATTAGTTGAGATCAGCCCTTCTGGCTCTTTCATGGATGAAACCAACTTGGCAAAGAGCATTCTACGCTGGGGACCATGGTGTCTTTCCTTAGTCTACACAGAAACAGCACTCTGAGTGAGACGAGCTGCTGGCGTTTGGTAGCAAAATCTCCTATTCTGGAGCAAAACATTTCGTTGTAAGCGGGTTGCATCAGCCTTGTCACATTTTCTCAACTGGATATAAAGGAGGGCAGTCAATAGGCGTCACCCTCCAAGCCCACTCCAATTTCATAGAGAAAACTCCAGGCCTTGCTGTGCTTTCCTGTGGCAAGGAAACTGCTTTCATTCCTCAGGTGACACTTTGGCTCAGACCTGCCCTACCCCAAGGATTCACGGATGTGCAGCACGATTAGTTGAGATCAGCCCTTCTGGTTCTCTCATGGATGAAACCATCTGGGCAAAGAGCCATTCTAAGCTGGGGACCATGGTGTCTTTCCCTAGTCTACACAGAAACAGCATTCTTAGGGAGACGAGCTGCTGGAGTTTGGTAGCAGAATCTCCTATTCTGAAGAGTAACACTTCGTTGTAAGCGGGTTGCATCAGCCTTGCCACATTTTAACAGTTGGCTATAAAGGAGGGCAGTCATTTAGCAGACTTACTTGAGACTCTGCTTCCCAGGCTGGAAACTTTGCTTTCATTCCTTAGGTGGCACATTGGCTCAGGACTGCCTTAACCCAAGTATTCAGGGATTTGCAGTCCGATTAGTTGAGATCGGCCTTTCTGGCTCTTTAATGGATGAAACCAACTGGGCAAAGAGACGTTCTAAGCTGGGGACCATGGTGTCTTTCCCTAGTCTACATAGAAATAGCACTCTGAGGGAGACGAGCTGCTGGCGTTTGGTAGCACAATCTCCTATTCTGCAGTGAAACATTTCATTGTAAGCGGGATGCATCAGTCTTGCCACATTTTCTCAACTGGATATAAAGGAGGGCAGTCAATAGGCGTCACCCTCCAAGCCCACTCCAATTTCATAGAGAAAACTCCAGGCCTTGCTGTGCTTTCCTGTGGCAAGGAAACTGCTTTCATTCCTCAGGTGACACTTTGGCTCAGAACTGCCCTACCCCAAGCATTCACGGATGTGCAGCACGAGTAGTTGAGATCAGCCCTTCTGGTTCTCTCATGGATGAAACCATCTGGGCAAAGAGCCGTTCTAAGATGGGGACCTTGGTGCCTTTCCCTAGTCTACACAGAAACAGCATTCTGAGGGAGAGGAGCTGCTGGCGTTTGGTAGCGCAATATCCTATTCTGAAGAGAAACATTTCGTTGTAAGCGGGTTGCATCAGCCTTGCCACATTTTCTCAACTGGCTATAAAGGAGGGCAGTCAGTAGGCCTCACCCTTCAAGCCCACTCCTATTTCATAGAGAAATCAACAGGCCTCGGTGTGCTTTCCTGTGGCAGGAAATTTGCTTTCATTCCTTAGGTGGCCCTTTGGCTCAGAACAGCCCTCCCAGAAGGATTCCGGGATGTGCAGCCCGATTAGTTGAGATCAGCCCTTCTGGCTCTTTCATGGATGAGACCAACTGGGCAAAGAGCCGTTCTAAGCTGGGGACCATGGTGTCTTTCCCTAGTCTACACAGAAACAGCACTCTGAGGGAGACGAGCTGGTGGCGTTTGGTAGTAAAATCTCCTATTCTGAAGAGAAACATTTCGTTGTAAGCGGGTTTCATCAGACTTGCCACATTTTCTCAACTGGCTATAAAGGAGGGCAGTCAGTTCGCCAGCTTATTTGAGGCCCTGCTTCCCAGGCTGGAAACTTTGCTTTCATTCCTTAGGTGGCACATTGCCTCAGGAGTGTCTACCCCAAGGATTCAGGGATGTGCAGCCCGATTAGTAGAGATCAGGTTTCTGGATCTTTCATGGATGAAGCCAACTGGGCAAAGAGCCATTCTAAGCTCGGGACCATGCTGTCTTTCCTTAGACTGCACAGAAACAGCACTCTGAGTGAGAGGAGCTGCTGGCGTTTGGTAGCAAAATCTCCTATTGTGAAGAGAAACATTTCGTTGTAAGCGGGTTGCCTCAGCCTTGTCACATTTTCTCAACTGGATATAAAGGAGGGCAGTCAGTAGGCGTCACCTTTGAAACCCACTCCAATTTCATAGAGAAAATGCCAGGCCTTGGTGTGCTTTCCTGTGGCAAGGAAACTGCTTTCATTCCTTAGGTTGCACCTTGGCTCAGAACTGCCCTATTCCAAGGATTCAGGGATGTGCAGCCCGATTAGTTGAGATCAGCCCTTCTGGCTCTTCCATGGATGAAACCAACTGAGCAAAGAGCCGTTCTAAGCTGGGGACCATGGTGTCTTTCCTTAATCTACACAGAAACAGCATTCTGAGTGAGACGAGCTGCTGGCGTTTGGTAGCAAAATCTCCTATTCTGGAGAGAAACATTTCATTGTAAGCGGGTGGCATCAGCCTTGTCACATTTTCTCAAGTGGATATAAAGGAGGGCAGTCAATAGGCGTCACCCTCCAAGCCATTCCAATTTCATAGAGAAAACTCCAGGCCTTGCTGTGCTTTCCTGTGGTAAGGAAACTGCTTTCATTCCTCAGGTGGCACTTTGGTTCAGAACTGCCCTACCCCAAGGATTCATGGATGTGCAGCCCGATTGGTTGAGATCAGCCCTTCTGGTTCTCTCATGGATGAAACCATCTGGGCAAAGAGCCATTCTAAGCTGGGGACCATGGTGTCTTTCCCTAGTCTACACAGAAACAGCATTCTTAGGGAGACGAGCTGCTGGCGTTGGTAGCACAATCTCCTATTCTGAAGAGAAACATATCGTTGTAAGTGGGTTGCATCAGCCTTGCCACATTTTCTCAACTGGCTATAAAGGAGGGCAGTCAGTTGGCGGAATTACTTTAGGCACTGCTTCCAAGGCTGGAAACTTTGCTTTCATTCCTTAGGTGGCACACTGGCTCAGTAGTGCCAACCCCAAGGATTCAGGGATGTGCAGCCTGTATAGTTGAGATCAGCCATTCTGGTTCTCTCATGGATGAAACCATCTGGGCAAAGAGCCGTTCTAAGCTGCGGACCATGGTGTCTTTCCCTACTCTACACAGAAACAGCACCCTGAGGGAGACGACCTGCTGGCGTTTGACAGCAAAATCTCCTATTCTGAAGAGAAACATTTCGTTGTAATAGGGTTCCATCAACCTTGCCACATTTTCTCAAATGGCTATAAAGTAGGGCAGTCATTTAGCAGACTTACTTGAGACACTGCTTCCCAGGCTGGAAACTTTGCTTTCATTCCTTAGGTGGCACTTCGGCTCGGAATGCCTACCCCAAGGATTCAGGTATGTGCAGCCCGATTAGTAGCGATCAGCCCTTCTTGCTCTTTCATGGATGAAAGCAACTGGGCAAGAGCCGTTCTAAGCTGGGGACCTTCGGGTCTTTCCCTAGTCTACACAGAAACAGCACTCTGAGGGAGACGAGCTGCTGGCGTTTGATAGCAAAATCTCCTATTCTGAAGAGAAACATTTCGTTGTAATAGGGTTCCATCAACCTTGCCACATTTTCTCAAATGGCTATAAAGGAGGGCAGTCTTTTAGCAGACTTACTTCAGGCCCTGCTTCCCAGGCTGTAAACTTTGCTTTCATTCCTTAGGTGGCACATTGGCTCAGGACTGCCCTACCCCAAGTATTCAGGGATTTGTAGCCCGATTATTTGAGATCAGCCCTTCTGGCTCTTTCATGGATGAAACCAACTGGGCAAAGAGCCGTTCTAAGCTGGGGACCATAGTTTCTTTCCCTAGTTTACACAGAACAGCACGCTGAGGGAGACGAGCTGTTGGCGTTTGAAAGAAAAATCTCCTATTCTGAAGAGAAACATTTCGTTGTAAGCGGGTTGCATCAGTCTTTCCACATTTTCTCAACTGGCTATAAATGAGGGCAGTCAGTAGGCCTCACCCTTCAAGCCCACTCCAATTTCATAGAGAAATCAACATGCCTCGGTGTGCTTTCCTGTGGCAGGAAATTTGCTTTCATTCCTTAGGTGGCCCTTTGGCTCAGAACAGCCCTCCCAGAAGGATTCAGGGATATTCAGCCCGATTAGTTGAGATCAGCCCTTCTCTCACTTTCATGGATGAAACCAACTGGGCAAAGAGCCGTTCTAAGCTGGGGACCATGGTGTCTTTCCCTAGTCTACACTGAAACAGCACCCTGAGGGAGACGAGCTGCTGGCGTTTGGTAGCAAAATCTCCTATTCTGAAGAGAAACATTTCGTTGTAAGCGGGTTGCATCAGCCTTTCCACATTTTCTCAACTGGCTCTAAAGGAGGGCAGTCAGTTGGCAGACTTACTTGAGGCACTGCTTCCAAGGCTGGAAACTTTGCTTTCATTCCTTAGGTGGCACACTGACTCAGTAATGCCTACCCCAAGGATTCAGATATGTGCAGCCTGTATACTTGAGATCAGCCCTTCTGGTTCTCTGATGGATGAAACCATCTGGGCAAAGAGCCGTTCTAAGCTGGGGACTATGGTGTCTTTCCCTAGTCTACACAGAAACAGCATCCTGAGGGAGACGAGCTGCTGGCGTTTGATAGCAAAATCTCCTATTCTGAAGAGAAATATTTCGTTGTAAGAGGGTTCCATCAGCTATGCCACATTTTCTCAAATGGCTATAAAGTAGGGCAGTCATTTAGCAGACTTACTTGAGACCCCGCTTCCCAGGCTGGAAACTTTGCTTTCATTCCTTAGGTGGCACATTGTCTCAGGAGTGCCTACCCCAAGGATTCAGGATGTGCAGCCCGATTAGTAGAGATCAGCCCTTCTGGCTATTTAATGGATGAAATCAACTGGGCAAAGAGCCGTTCTAAGCTGGGGACCATGGTGTCTTTCCCTAGTCTACACAGAAACAGCACCCTGAGGGAGACGAGCTGCTGGCGTTTGGTAGCACAATCTCCTATTCTGAAGAGAAACATTTCGTTGTAAGCGGGTTGCATTAGCCTTGCCACATTTTCTCAACTGGCTATAAAGGAGGGCAGTCAGTAGGCTTCACCCTTCAAACCCACTTCAATTTCATAGAGAAATCAAGAGGCCTCGGTGTGCTTTCCTGTGGCAGGAAATTTGCTTTCATTCCTTAGGTTGCCCTTTGGCTCAGAACAGCCCTCCCAGAAGGATTCAGGGATGTGCAGCCCGATTAGTTGAGATCAGCCCTTCTGGCTCTTTCATGGATGAAACCAACTGGGCAAAGAGCCGTTTTAAGCTGGGGACCATGTTGTCTTTCCCTAGTTTACACAGAAACAGCACCCTGAGGGAGAAGAGCTGCTGGCGTTTGGTAGCAAAATCTCCTATTCTGAAGAGAAACATTTCGTTGTAAGCAGGTTGCATCAGCCTTGTCACATTTTCTCAATTGGCTATAAAGGAGGGCACTCAGCTGACAGACTTACTTCGGGCACTGCTTCCCAGGCCTGAAACTTTGCTTTCATTCCTTAGGTGGCACATTGGCTCAGGAGTGCCTACCAAAAGGATTCAGGGATGTGCAGCCCGCTTAGTAGAGGTCAGCCCTTCTCTCTCTTTCATAGATGAAACCAACGGACAAAGAGCCGTTTTAAGCTGGGGACCTTCGTGTCTTTCCCTAGTCTACACAGAAACAGTACTCTGAGGGAGACGAGCTGCTGGTGTTTGATAGCAAAATCTCCTATTCTGAAGAGAAACATTTCGTTGTAAGCGGGTTGCATCAGCCTAGTCACATTTTCTCAAATGCATATAAAGGAGGGCAGTCAATAGGCGTCACCCTCCAAGCCCACTCCAATTTCATAGAGAAAACTCCAGGCCTTGCTGTGCTTTCCTGTGGCAAGGAAACTTCTTTTATTCCTTAGGTGGCACTTTGGCTCAGAACAGCCCTACCCCAGGGATTCACGGATTTGCAGCCCGATTGGTTGAGATCAGCCCTTATGGTTGTCTCCTGGATGAAACCATCTGGGAAAAGAGCCATTCTTACCTGGGGACCATGGTGTCTTTCCCTAGTCTACACAGAAACACCATTCTTAGGGAGAGGAGCTGCTGGCGCTGGTGGCACAATCTCCTATTCTGAAGAGAAACATTTCGTTGTAAGTGGGTTGCATCAGCCTTGCCACATTTTCTCAACTGGCTATAAAGGAGGGCAGTCAGTAGGCCTCACCCTTCAAGCCGACTCCAATTTCATTGAGAAATCAACAGGCCTCGGTGTGCTTTCCTGTGGCAGGAAATTTGCTTTCATTCCTTAGGTGGCCCTTTGGCTCAGAACAGCCCTCCCAGAAGGATTCAGGGATGTGCAGCCCGATTAGTTGAGATCAGCCCTTCTGGCTCTTTCATGGATGAAACCAACTTGGCAAAGAGCATTCTACGCTGGGGACCATGGTGTCTTTCCTTAGTCTACACAGAAACAGCACTCTGAGTGAGACGAGCTGCTGGCGTTTGGTAGCAAAATCTCCTATTCTGGAGCAAAACATTTCGTTGTAAGCGGGTTGCATCAGCCTTGTCACATTTTCTCAACTGGATATAAAGGAGGGCAGTCAATAGGCGTCACCCTCCAAGCCCACTCCAATTTCATAGAGAAAACTCCAGGCCTTGCTGTGCTTTCCTGTGGCAAGGAAACTGCTTTCATTCCTCAGGTGACACTTTGGCTCAGACCTGCCCTACCCCAAGGATTCACGGATGTGCAGCACGATTAGTTGAGATCAGCCCTTCTGGTTCTCTCATGGATGAAACCATCTGGGCAAAGAGCCATTCTAAGCTGGGGACCATGGTGTCTTTCCCTAGTCTACACAGAAACAGCATTCTTAGGGAGACGAGCTGCTGGAGTTTGGTAGCAGAATCTCCTATTCTGAAGAGTAACACTTCGTTGTAAGCGGGTTGCATCAGCCTTGCCACATTTTATCAGTTGGCTATAAAGGAGGGCAGTCATTTAGCAGACTTACTTGAGACTCTGCTTCCCAGGCTGGAAACTTTGCTTTCATTCCTTAGGTGGCACATTGGCTCAGGACTGCCTTAACCCAAGTATTCAGGGATTTGCAGTCCGATTAGTTGAGATCGGCCTTTCTGGCTCTTTAATGGATGAAACCAACTGGGCAAAGAGACGTTCTAAGCTGGGGACCATGGTGTCTTTCCCTAGTCTACATAGAAATAGCACTCTGAGGGAGACGAGCTGCTGGCGTTTGGTAGCACAATCTCCTATTCTGCAGTGAAACATTTCATTGTAAGCGGGATGCATCAGTCTTGCCACATTTTCTCAACTGGATATAAAGGAGGGCAGTCAATAGGCGTCACCCTCCAAGCCCACTCCAATTTCATAGAGAAAACTCCAGGCCTTGCTGTGCTTTCCTGTGGCAAGGAAACTGCTTTCATTCCTCAGGTGACACTTTGGCTCAGAAATGCCCTACCCCAAGCATTCACGGATGTGCAGCACGAGTAGTTGAGATCAGCCCTTCTGGTTCTCTCATGGATGAAACCATCTGGGCAAAGAGCCGTTCTAAGATGGGGACCTTGGTGCCTTTCCCTAGTCTACACAGAAACAGCATTCTGAGGGAGAGGAGCTGCTGGCGTTTGGTAGCGCAATATCCTATTCTGAAGAGAAACATTTCGTTGTAAGCGGGTTGCATCAGCCTTGCCACATTTTCTCAACTGGCTATAAAGGAGGGCAGTCAGTAGGCCTCACCCTTCAAGCCCACTCCTATTTCATAGAGAAATCAACAGGCCTCGGTGTGCTTTCCTGTGGCAGGAAATTTGCTTTCATTCCTTAGGTGGCCCTTTGGCTCAGAACAGCCCTCCCAGAAGGATTCCGGGATGTGCAGCCCGATTAGTTGAGATCAGCCCTTCTGGCTCTTTCATGGATGAGACCAACTGGGCAAAGAGCCGTTCTAAGCTGGGGACCATGGTGTCTTTCCCTAGTCTACACAGAAACAGCACTCTGAGGGAGACGAGCTGGTGGCGTTTGGTAGTAAAATCTCCTATTCTGAAGAGAAACATTTCGTTGTAAGCGGGTTTCATCAGACTTGCCACATTTTCTCAACTGGCTATAAAGGAGGGCAGTCAGTTCGCCAGCTTATTTGAGGCCCTGCTTCCCAGGCTGGAAACTTTGCTTTCATTCCTTAGGTGGCACATTGCCTCAGGAGTGTCTACCCCAAGGATTCAGGGATGTGCAGCCCGATTAGTAGAGATCAGGTTTCTGGATCTTTCATGGATGAAGCCAACTGGGCAAAGAGCCATTCTAAGCTCGGGACCATGCTGTCTTTCCTTAGACTGCACAGAAACAGCACTCTGAGTGAGAGGAGCTGCTGGCGTTTGGTAGCAAAATCTCCTATTGTGAAGAGAAACATTTCGTTGTAAGCGGGTTGCCTCAGCCTTGTCACATTTTCTCAACTGGATATAAAGGAGGGCAGTCAGTAGGCGTCACCTTTGAAACCCACTCCAATTTCATAGAGAAAATGCCAGGCCTTGGTGTGCTTTCCTGTGGCAAGGAAACTGCTTTCATTCCTTAGGTTGCACCTTGGCTCAGAACTGCCCTATCCCAAGGATTCAGGGATGTGCAGCCCGATTAGTTGAGATCAGCCCTTCTGGCTCTTCCATGGATGAAACCAACTGAGCAAAGAGCCGTTCTAAGCTGGGGACCATGGTGTCTTTCCTTAATCTACACAGAAACAGCATTCTGAGTGAGACGAGTTGCTGGCGTTTGGTAGCAAAATCTCCTATTCTGGAGAGAAACATTTCATTGTAAGCGGGTGGCATCAGCCTTGTCACATTTTCTCAAGTGGATATAAAGGAGGGCAGTCAATAGGCGTCACCCTCCAAGCCATTCCAATTTCATAGAGAAAACTCCAGGCCTTGCTGTGCTTTCCTGTGGTAAGGAAACTGCTTTCATTCCTCAGGTGGCACTTTGGTTCAGAACTGCCCTACCCCAAGGATTCATGGATGTGCAGCCCGATTGGTTGAGATCAGCCCTTCTGGTTCTCTCATGGATGAAACCATCTGGGCAAAGAGCCATTCTAAGCTGGGGACCATGGTGTCTTTCCCTAGTCTACACAGAAACAGCATTCTTAGGGAGACGAGCTGCTGGCGTTGGTAGCACAATCTCCTATTCTGAAGAGAAACATATCGTTGTAAGTGGGTTGCATCAGCCTTGCCACATTTTCTCAACTGGCTATAAAGGAGGGCAGTCAGTTGGCGGAATTACTTTAGGCACTGCTTCCAAGGCTGGAAACTTTGCTTTCATTCCTTAGGTGGCACACTGGCTCAGTAGTGCCAACCCCAAGGATTCAGGGATGTGCAGCCTGTATAGTTGAGATCAGCCATTCTGGTTCTCTCATGGATGAAACCATCTGGGCAAAGAGCCGTTCTAAGCTGCGGACCATGGTGTCTTTCCCTACTCTACACAGAAACAGCACCCTGAGGGAGACGACCTGCTGGCGTTTGACAGCAAAATCTCCTATTCTGAAGAGAAACATTTCGTTGTAATAGGGTTCCATCAACCTTGCCACATTTTCTCAAATGGCTATAAAGTAGGGCAGTCATTTAGCAGACTTACTTGAGACACTGCTTCCCAGGCTGGAAACTTTGCTTTCATTCCTTAGGTGGCACTTCGGCTCGGAATGCCTACCCCAAGGATTCAGGTATGTGCAGCCCGATTAGTAGCGATCAGCCCTTCTTGCTCTTTCATGGATGAAAGCAACTGGGCAAGAGCCGTTCTAAGCTGGGGACCTTCGGGTCTTTCCCTAGTCTACACAGAAACAGCACTCTGAGGGAGACGAGCTGCTGGCGTTTGATAGCAAAATCTCCTATTCTGAAGAGAAACATTTCGTTGTAATAGGGTTCCATCAACCTTGCCACATTTTCTCAAATGGCTATAAAGGAGGGCAGTCTTTTAGCAGACTTACTTCAGGCCCTGCTTCCCAGGCTGTAAACTTTGCTTTCATTCCTTAGGTGGCACATTGGCTCAGGACTGCCCTACCCCAAGTATTCAGGGATTTGTAGCCCGATTATTTGAGATCAGCCCTTCTGGCTCTTTCATGGATGAAACCAACTGGGCAAAGAGCCGTTCTAAGCTGGGGACCATAGTGTCTTTCCCTAGTTTACACAGAACAGCACGCTGAGGGAGACGAGCTGTTGGCGTTTGAAAGAAAAATCTCCTATTCTGAAGAGAAACATTTCGTTGTAAGCGGGTTGCATCAGTCTTTCCACATTTTCTCAACTGGCTATAAATGAGGGCAGTCAGTAGGCCTCACCCTTCAAGCCCACTCCAATTTCATAGAGAAATCAACATGCCTCGGTGTGCTTTCCTGTGGCAGGAAATTTGCTTTCATTCCTTAGGTGGCCCTTTGGCTCAGAACAGCCCTCCCAGAAGGATTCAGGGATATTCAGCCCGATTAGTTGAGATCAGCCCTTCTCTCACTTTCATGGATGAAACCAACTGGGCAAAGAGCCGTTCTAAGCTGGGGACCATGGTGTCTTTCCCTAGTCTACACTGAAACAGCACCCTGAGGGAGACGAGCTGCTGGCGTTTGGTAGCAAAATCTCCTATTCTGAAGAGAAACATTTCGTTGTAAGCGGGTTGCATCAGCCTTTCCACATTTTCTCAACTGGCTCTAAAGGAGGGCAGTCAGTTGGCAGACTTACTTGAGGCACTGCTTCCAAGGCTGGAAACTTTGCTTTCATTCCTTAGGTGGCACACTGACTCAGTAATGCCTACCCCAAGGATTCAGATATGTGCAGCCTGTATACTTGAGATCAGCCCTTCTGGTTCTCTGATGGATGAAACCATCTGGGCAAAGAGCCGTTCTAAGCTGGGGACTATGGTGTCTTTCCCTAGTCTACACAGAAACAGCATCCTGAGGGAGACGAGCTGCTGGCGTTTGATAGCAAAATCTCCTATTCTGAAGAGAAATATTTCGTTGTAAGCGGGTTGCATCAGCCTTGTCACATTTTCTCAACTGGATATAAAGGAGGGCAGTCAATAGGCGTCACCCTCCAAGCCCACTCCAATTTCATAGAGAAAACTCCAGGCCTTGCTGTGCTTTCCTGTGGCAAGGAAACTGCTTTCATTCCTCAGGTGACACTTTGGCTCAGACCTGCCCTACCCCAAGGATTCACGGATGTGCAGCACGATTAGTTGAGATCAGCCCTTCTGGTTCTCTCATGGATGAAACCATCTGGGCAAAGAGCCATTCTAAGCTGGGGACCATGGTGTCTTTCCCTAGTCTACACAGAAACAACATTCTTAGGGAGACGAGCTGCTGGAGTTTGGTAGCAGAATCTCCTATTCTGAAGAGTAACACTTCGTTGTAAGCGGGTTGCATCAGCCTTGCCACATTTTATCAGTTGGCTATAAAGGAGGGCAGTCATTTAGCAGACTTACTTGAGACTCTGCTTCCCAGGCTGGAAACTTTGCTTTCATTCCTTAGGTGGCACATTGGCTCAGGACTGCCTTAACCCAAGTATTCAGGGATTTGCAGTCCGATTAGTTGAGATCGGCCTTTCTGGCTCTTTAATGGATGAAACCAACTGGGCAAAGAGACGTTCTAAGCTGGGAACCATGGTGTCTTTCCCTAGTCTACATAGAAATAGCACTCTGAGGGAGACGAGCTGCTGGCGTTTGGTAGCACAATCTCCTATTCTGCAGTGAAACATTTCGTTGTAAGCGGGATGCATCAGTCTTGCCACATTTTCTCAACTGGATATAAAGGAGGGCAGTCAATAGGCGTCACCCTCCAAGCCCACTCCAATTTCATAGAGAAAACTCCAGGCCTTGCTGTGCTTTCCTGTGGCAAGGAAACTGCTTTCATTCCTCAGGTGACACTTTGGCTCAGAACTGCCCTACCCCAAGCATTCACGGATGTGCAGCACGATTAGTTGAGATCAGCCCTTCTGGTTCTCTCATGGATGAAACCATCTGGGCAAAGAGCCGTTCTAAGATGGGGACCATGGTGCCTTTCCCTAGTCTACACAGAAACAGCATTCTGAGGGAGAGGAGCTGCTGGCGTTTGGTAGCACAATATCCTATTCTGAAGAGAAACATTTCGTTGTAAGCGGGTTGCATCAGCCTTGCCACATTTTCTCAACTGGCTATAAAGGAGGGCAGTCAGTAGGCCTCACCCTTCAAGCCCACTCCTATTTCATAGAGAAATCAACAGGCCTCGGTGTGCTTTCCTGTGGCAGGAAATTTGCTTTCATTCCTTAGGTGGCCCTTTGGCTCAGAACAGCCCTCCCAGAAGGATTCCGGGATGTGCAGCCCGATTAGTTGAGATCAGCCCTTCTGGCTCTTTCATGGATGAGACCAACTGGGCAAAGAGCCGTTCTAAGCTGGGGACCATGGTGTCTTTCCCTAGTCTACACAGAAACAGCACTCTGAGGGAGACGAGCTGGTGGCGTTTGGTAGTAAAATCTCCTATTCTGAAGAGAAACATTTCGTTGTAAGCGGGTTTCATCAGACTTGCCACATTTTCTCAACTGGCTATAAAGGAGGGCAGTCAGTTCGCAGGCTTATTTGAGGCCCTGCTTCCCAGGCTGGAAACTTTGCTTTCATTCCTTAGGTGGCACATTGTCTCAGGAGTGCCTACCCCAAGGATTCAGGATGTGCAGCCCGATTAGTAGAGATCAGCCCTTCTGGCTATTTAATGGATGAAATCAACTGGGCAAAGAGCCGTTCTAAGCTGGGGACCATGGTGTCTTTCCCTAGTCTACACAGAAACAGCACCCTGAGGGAGACGAGCTGCTGGCGTTTGGTAGCACAATCTCCTATTCTGAAGAGAAACAATTCGTTGTAAGCGGGTTGCATTAGCCTTGCCACATTTTCTCAACTGGCTATAAAGGAGGGCAGTCAGTAGGCCTCACCCTTCAAACCCACTTCAATTTCATAGAGAAATCAAGAGGCCTCGGTGTGCTTTCCTGTGGCAGGAGATTTGCTTTCATTCCTTAGGTTGCCCTTTGGCTCAGAACAGCCCTCCCAGAAGGATTCAGGGATGTGCAGCCCGATTAGTTGAGATCAGCCCTTCTGGCTCTTTCATGGATGAAACCAACTGGGCAAAGAGCCGTTTTAAGCTGGGGACCATGTTGTCTTTCCCTAGTTTACACAGAAACAGCACCCTGAGGGAGAAGAGCTGCTGGCGTTTGGTAGCAAAATCTCCTATTCTGAAGAGAAACATTTCGTTGTAAGCAGGTTGCATCAGCCTTGTCACATTTTCTCAATTGGCTATAAAGGAGGGCACTCAGCTGACAGACTTACTTCGGGCACTGCTTCCCAGGCCTGAAACTTTGCTTTCATTCCTTGGGTGGCACATTGGCTCAGGAGTGCCTACCAAAAGGATTCAGGGATGTGCAGCACGCTTAGTAGAGGTCAGCCCTTCTCTCTCTTTCATAGATGAAACCAACGGACAAAGAGCCGTTTTAAGCTGGGGACCTTCGTGTCTTTCCCTAGTCTACACAGAAACAGTACTCTGAGGGAGACGAGCTGCTGGTGTTTGATAGCAAAATCTCCTATTCTGAAGAGAAACATTTCGTTGTAAGCGGGTTGCATCAGCCTTGTCACATTTTCTCAAGTGGATATAAAGGAGGGCAGTCAATAGGCGTCACCCTCCAAGCCCACTCCAATTTCATAGAGAAAACTCCAGGCCTTGCTGTGCTTTCCTGTGGCAAGGAAACTTCTTTTATTCCTCAGGTGGCACTTTGGCTCAGAACAGCCCTACCCCAGGGATTCACGGATTTGCAGCCCGATTGGTTGAGATCAGCCCTTATGGTTGTCTCATGGATGAAACCATCTGGGAAAAGAGCCATTCTTACCTGGGGACCATGGTGTCTTTCCCTAGTCTACACAGAAACACCATTCATAGGGAGAGGAGCTGCTGGCGCTGGTGGCACAATCTCCTATTCTGAAGAGAAACATTTCGTTGTAAGTGGGTTGCGTCAGCCTTGCCACATTTTCTCAACTGGGTATAAAGGAGGGCAGTCAGTAGGCCTCACCCTTCAAGCCGACTCCAATTTCATTGAGAAATCAACAGGCCTCGGTGTGCTTTCCTGTGGCAGGAAATTTGCTTTCATTCCTTAGGTGGCCCTTTGGCTCAGAACAGCCCTCCCAGAAGGATTCAGGGATGTGCAGCCCGATTAGTTGAGATCAGCCCTTCTGGCTCTTTCATGGATGAAACCAACTTGGCAAAGAGCATTCTACGCTGGGGACCATGGTGTCTTTCCTTAGTCTACACAGAAACAGCACTCTGAGTGAGACGAGCTGCTGGCGTTTGGTAGCAAAATCTCCTATTCTGGAGCAAAACATTTCGTTGTAAGCGGGTTGCATCAGCCTTGTCACATTTTCTCAACTGGATATAAAGGAGGGCAGTCAATAGGCGTCACCCTCCAAGCCCACTCCAATTTCATAGAGAAAACTCCAGGCCTTGCTGTGCTTTCCTGTGGCAAGGAAACTGCTTTCATTCCTCAGGTGACACTTTGGCTCAGACCTGCCCTACCCCAAGGATTCACGGATGTGCAGCACGATTAGTTGAGATCAGCCCTTCTGGTTCTCTCATGGATGAAACCATCTGGGCAAAGAGCCATTCTAAGCTGGGGACCATGGTGTCTTTCCCTAGTCTACACAGAAACAGCATTCTTAGGGAGACTAGCTGCTGGAGTTTGGTAGCAGAATCTCCTATTCTGAAGAGTAACACTTCGTTGTAAGCGGGTTGCATCAGCCTTGCCACATTTTATCAGTTGGCTATAAAGGAGGGCAGTCATTTAGCAGACTTACTTGAGACTCTGCTTCCCAGGCTGGAAACTTTGCTTTCATTCCTTAGGTGGCACATTGGCTCAGGACTGCCTTAACCCAAGTATTCAGGGATTTGCAGTCCGATTAGTTGAGATCGGCCTTTCTGGCTCTTTAATGGATGAAACCAACTGGGCAAAGAGACGTTCTAAGCTGGGGACCATGGTGTCTTTCCCTAGTCTACATAGAAATAGCACTCTGAGGGAGACGAGCTGCTGGCGTTTGGTAGCACAATCTCCTATTCTGCAGTGAAACATTTCATTGTAAGCGGGATGCATCAGTCTTGCCACATTTTCTCAACTGGATATAAAGGAGGGCAGTCAATAGGCGTCACCCTCCAAGCCCACTCCAATTTCATAGAGAAAACTCCAGGCCTTGCTGTGCTTTCCTGTGGCAAGGAAACTGCTTTCATTCCTCAGGTGACACTTTGGCTCAGAACTGCCCTACCCCAAGCATTCACGGATGTGCAGCACGATTAGTTGAGATCAGCCCTTCTGGTTCTCTCATGGATGAAACCATCTGGGCAAAGAGCCGTTCTAAGATGGGGACCTTGGTGCCTTTCCCTAGTCTACACAGAAACAGCATTCTGAGGGAGAGGAGCTGCTGGCGTTTGGTAGCGCAATATCCTATTCTGAAGAGAAACATTTCGTTGTAAGCGGGTTGCATCAGCCTTGCCACATTTTCTCAACTGGCTATAAAGGAGGGCAGTCAGTAGGCCTCACCCTTCAAGCCCACTCCTATTTCATAGAGAAATCAACAGGCCTCGGTGTGCTTTCCTGTGGCAGGAAATTTGCTTTCATTCCTTAGGTGGCCCTTTGGCTCAGAACAGCCCTCCCAGAAGGATTCCGGGATGTGCAGCCCGATTAGTTGAGATCAGCCCTTCTGGCTCTTTCATGGATGAGACCAACTGGGCAAAGAGCCGTTCTAAGCTGGGGACCATGGTGTCTTTCCCTAGTCTACACAGAAACAGCACTCTGAGGGAGACGAGCTGGTGGCGTTTGGTAGTAAAATCTCCTATTCTGAAGAGAAACATTTCGTTGTAAGCGGGTTTCATCAGACTTGCCACATTTTCTCAACTGGCTATAAAGGAGGGCAGTCAGTTCGCCAGCTTATTTGAGGCCCTGCTTCCCAGGCTGGAAACTTTGCTTTCATTCCTTAGGTGGCACATTGCCTCAGGAGTGTCTACCCCAAGGATTCAGGGATGTGCAGCCCGATTAGTAGAGATCAGGTTTCTGGATCTTTCATGGATGAAGCCAACTGGGCAAAGAGCCATTCTAAGCTCGGGACCATGCTGTCTTTCCTTAGACTGCACAGAAACAGCACTCTGAGTGAGAGGAGCTGCTGGCGTTTGGTAGCAAAATCTCCTATTGTGAAGAGAAACATTTCGTTGTAAGCGGGTTGCCTCAGCCTTGTCACATTTTCTCAACTGGATATAAAGGAGGGCAGTCAGTAGGCGTCACCTTTGAAACCCACTCCAATTTCATAGAGAAAATGCCAGGCCTTGGTGTGCTTTCCTGTGGCAAGGAAACTGCTTTCATTCCTTAGGTTGCACCTTGGCTCAGAACTGCCCTATCCCAAGGATTCAGGGATGTGCAGCCCGATTAGTTGAGATCAGCCCTTCTGGCTCTTCCATGGATGAAACCAACTGAGCAAAGAGCCGTTCTAAGCTGGGGACCATGGTGTCTTTCCTTAATCTACACAGAAACAGCATTCTGAGTGAGACGAGCTGCTGGCGTTTGGTAGCAAAATCTCCTATTCTGGAGAGAAACATTTCATTGTAAGCGGGTGGCATCAGCCTTGTCACATTTTCTCAAGTGGATATAAAGGAGGGCAGTCAATAGGCGTCACCCTCCAAGCCATTCCAATTTCATAGAGAAAACTCCAGGCCTTGCTGTGCTTTCCTGTGGTAAGGAAACTGCTTTCATTCCTCAGGTGGCACTTTGGTTCAGAACTGCCCTACCCCAAGGATTCATGGATGTGCAGCCCGATTGGTTGAGATCAGCCCTTCTGGTTCTCTCATGGATGAAACCATCTGGGCAAAGAGCCATTCTAAGCTGGGGACCATGGTGTCTTTCCCTAGTCTACACAGAAACAGCATTCTTAGGGAGACGAGCTGCTGGCGTTGGTAGCACAATCTCCTATTCTGAAGAGAAACATATCGTTGTAAGTGGGTTGCATCAGCCTTGCCACATTTTCTCAACTGGCTATAAAGGAGGGCAGTCAGTTGGCGGAATTACTTTAGGCACTGCTTCCAAGGCTGGAAACTTTGCTTTCATTCCTTAGGTGGCACACTGGCTCAGTAGTGCCAACCCCAAGGATTCAGGGATGTGCAGCCTGTATAGTTGAGATCAGCCATTCTGGTTCTCTCATGGATGAAACCATCTGGGCAAAGAGCCGTTCTAAGCTGCGGACCATGGTGTCTTTCCCTACTCTACACAGAAACAGCACCCTGAGGGAGACGACCTGCTGGCGTTTGACAGCAAAATCTCCTATTCTGAAGAGAAACATTTCGTTGTAATAGGGTTCCATCAACCTTGCCACATTTTCTCAAATGGCTATAAAGTAGGGCAGTCATTTAGCAGACTTACTTGAGACACTGCTTCCCAGGCTGGAAACTTTGCTTTCATTCCTTAGGTGGCACTTCGGCTCGGAATGCCTACCCCAAGGATTCAGGTATGTGCAGCCCGATTAGTAGCGATCAGCCCTTCTTGCTCTTTCATGGATGAAAGCAACTGGGCAAGAGCCGTTCTAAGCTGGGGACCTTC
Source organism: Balaenoptera physalus (assembly GCF_965194825.1). Lineage (NCBI taxonomy): Eukaryota > Metazoa > Chordata > Mammalia > Artiodactyla > Balaenopteridae > Balaenoptera > Balaenoptera physalus. Next base: position 23,999 of record NW_028125445.1, on the reverse strand, counting down.
GGGTCTTTCCCTAGTCTACACAGAAACAGCACTCTGAGGGAGACGAGCTGCTGGCGTTTGATAGCAAAATCTCCTATTCTGAAGAGAAACATTTCGTTGTAATAGGGTTCCATCAACCTTGCCACATTTTCTCAAATGGCTATAAAGGAGGGCAGTCTTTTAGCAGACTTACTTCAGGCCCTGCTTCCCAGGCTGTAAACTTTGCTTTCATTCCTTAGGTGGCACATTGGCTCAGGACTGCCCTACCCCAAGTATTCAGGGATGTGCAGCCCGATTAGTTGAGATCAGCCCTTCTGGCTCTTTCATGGATGAAACCAACTGGGCAAAGAGCCGTTCTAAGCTGGGGACCATAGTGTCTTTCCCTAGTTTACACAGAACAGCACGCTGAGGGAGACGAGCTGTTGGCGTTTGAAAGAAAAATCTCCTATTCTGAAGAGAAACATTTCGTTGTAAGCGGGTTGCATCAGTCTTTCCACATTTTCTCAACTGGCTATAAATGAGGGCAGTCAGTAGGCCTCACCCTTCAAGCCCACTCCAATTTCATAGAGAAATCAACATGCCTCGGTGTGCTTTCCTGTGGCAGGAAATTTGCTTTCATTCCTTAGGTGGCCCTTTGGCTCAGAACAGCCCTCCCAGAAGGATTCAGGGATATTCAGCCCGATTAGTTGAGATCAGCCCTTCTCTCACTTTCATGGATGAAACCAACTGGGCAAAGAGCCGTTCTAAGCTGGGGACCATGGTGTCTTTCCCTAGTCTACACTGAAACAGCACCCTGAGGGAGACGAGCTGCTGGCGTTTGGTAGCAAAATCTCCTATTCTGAAGAGAAACATTTCGTTGTAAGCGGGTTGCATCAGCCTTTCCACATTTTCTCAACTGGCTCTAAAGGAGGGCAGTCAGTTGGCAGACTTACTTGAGGCACTGCTTCCAAGGCTGGAAACTTTGCTTTCATTCCTTAGGTGGCACACTGACTCAGTAATGCCTACCCCAAGGATTCAGATATGTGCAGCCTGTATACTTGAGATCAGCCCTTCTGGTTCTCTGATGGATGAAACCATCTGGGCAAAGAGCCGTTCTAAGCTGGGGACTATGGTGTCTTTCCCTAGTCTACACAGAAACAGCATCCTGAGGGAGACGAGCTGCTGGCGTTTGATAGCAAAATCTCCTATTCTGAAGAGAAATATTTCGTTGTAAGAGGGTTCCATCAGCTATGCCACATTTTCTCAAATGGCTATAAAGTAGGGCAGTCATTTAGCAGACTTACTTGAGACCCCGCTTCCCAGGCTGGAAACTTTGCTTTCATTCCTTAGGTGGCACATTGTCTCAGGAGTGCCTACCCCAAGGATTCAGGATGTGCAGCCCGATTAGTAGAGATCAGCCCTTCTGGCTATTTAATGGATGAAATCAACTGGGCAAAGAGCCGTTCTAAGCTGGGGACCATGGTGTCTTTCCCTAGTCTACACAGAAACAGCACCCTGAGGGAGACGAGCTGCTGGCGTTTGGTAGCACAATCTCCTATTCTGAAGAGAAACAATTCGTTGTAAGCGGGTTGCATTAGCCTTGCCACATTTTCTCAACTGGCTATAAAGGAGGGCAGTCAGTAGGCCTCACCCTTCAAACCCACTTCAATTTCATAGAGAAATCAAGAGGCCTCGGTGTGCTTTCCTGTGGCAGGAGATTTGCTTTCATTCCTTAGGTTGCCCTTTGGCTCAGAACAGCCCTCCCAGAAGGATTCAGGGATGTGCAGCCCGATTAGTTGAGATCAGCCCTTCTGGCTCTTTCATGGATGAAACCAACTGGGCAAAGAGCCGTTTTAAGCTGGGGACCATATTGTCTTTCCCTAGTTTACACAGAAACAGCACCCTGAGGGAGAAGAGCTGCTGGCGTTTGGTAGCAAAATCTCCTATTCTGAAGAGAAACATTTCGTTGTAAGCAGGTTGCATCAGCCTTGTCACATTTTCTCAATTGGCTATAAAGGAGGGCACTCAGCTGACAGACTTACTTCGGGCACTGCTTCCCAGGCCTGAAACTTTGCTTTCATTCCTTAGGTGGCACATTGGCTCAGGAGTGCCTACCAAAAGGATTCAGGGATGTGCAGCCCGCTTAGTAGAGGTCAGCCCTTCTCTCTCTTTCATAGATGAAACCAACGGACAAAGAGCCGTTTTAAGCTGGGGACCTTCGTGTCTTTCCCTAGTCTACACAGAAACAGTACTCTGAGGGAGACGAGCTGCTGGTGTTTGATAGCAAAATCTCCTATTCTGAAGAGAAACATTTCGTTGTAAGCGGGTTGCATCAGCCTTGTCACATTTTCTCAAGTGGATATAAAGGAGGGCAGTCAATAGGCGTCACCCTCCAAGCCCACTCCAATTTCATAGAGAAAACTCCAGGCCTTGCTGTGCTTTCCTGTGGCAAGGAAACTTCTTTTATTCCTCAGGTGGCACTTTGGCTCAGAACAGCCCTACCCCAGGGATTCACGGATTTGCAGCCCGATTGGTTGAGATCAGCCCTTATGGTTGTCTCATGGATGAAACCATCTGGGAAAAGAGCCATTCTTACCTGGGGACCATGGTGTCTTTCCCTAGTCTACACAGAAACACCATTCTTAGGGAGAGGAGCTGCTGGCGCTGGTGGCACAATCTCCTATTCTGAAGAGAAACATTTCGTTGTAAGTGGGTTGCATCAGCCTTGCCACATTTTCTCAACTGGCTATAAAGGAGGGCAGTCAGTAGGCCACACCCTTCAAGCCGACTCCAATTTCATTGAGAAATCAACAGGCCTCGGTGTGCTTTCCTGTGGCAGGAAATTTGCTTTCATTCCTTAGGTGGCCCTTTGGCTCAGAACAGCCCTCCCAGAAGGATTCAGGGATGTGCAGCCCGATTAGTTGAGATCAGCCCTTCTGGCTCTTTCATGGATGAAACCAACTTGGCAAAGAGCATTCTACGCTGGGGACCATGGTGTCTTTCCTTAGTCTACACAGAAACAGCACTCTGAGTGAGACGAGCTGCTGGCGTTTGGTAGCAAAATCTCCTATTCTGGAGCAAAACATTTCGTTGTAAGCGGGTTGCATCAGCCTTGTCACATTTTCTCAACTGGATATAAAGGAGGGCAGTCAATAGGCGTCACCCTCCAAGCCCACTCCAATTTCATAGAGAAAACTCCAGGCCTTGCTGTGCTTTCCTGTGGCAAGGAAACTGCTTTCATTCCTCAGGTGACACTTTGGCTCAGACCTGCCCTACCCCAAGGATTCACGGATGTGCAGCACGATTAGTTGAGATCAGCCCTTCTGGTTCTCTCATGGATGAAACCATCTGGGCAAAGAGCCATTCTAAGCTGGGGACCATGGTGTCTTTCCCTAGTCTACACAGAAACAGCATTCTTAGGGAGACGAGCTGCTGGAGTTTGGTAGCAGAATCTCCTATTCTGAAGAGTAACACTTCGTTGTAAGCGGGTTGCATCAGCCTTGCCACATTTTATCAGTTGGCTATAAAGGAGGGCAGTCATTTAGCAGACTTACTTGAGACTCTGCTTCCCAGGCTGGAAACTTTGCTTTCATTCTTTAGGTGGCACATTGGCTCAGGACTGCCTTAACCCAAGTATTCAGGGATTTGCAGTCCGATTAGTTGAGATCGGCCTTTCTGGCTCTTTAATGGATGAAACCAACTGGGCAAAGAGACGTTCTAAGCTGGGGACCATGGTGTCTTTCCCTAGTCTACATAGAAATAGCACTCTGAGGGAGACGAGCTGCTGGCGTTTGGTAGCACAATTTCCTATTCTGCAGTGAAACATTTCGTTGTAAGCGGGATGCATCAGTTTTGCCACATTTTCTCAACTGGATATAAAGGAGGGCAGTCAATAGGCGTCACCCTCCAAGCCCACTCCAATTTCATAGAGAAAACTCCAGGCCTTGCTGTGCTTTCCTGTGGCAAGGAAACTGCTTTCATTCCTCAGGTGACACTTTGGCTCAGAACTGCCCTACCCCAAGCATTCACGGATGTGCAGCACGATTAGTTGATATCAGCCCTTCTGGTTCTCTCATGGATGAAACCATCTGGGCAAAGAGCCTTTCTAAGATGGGGACCATGGTGCCTTTCCCTAGTCTACACAGAAACAGCATTCTGAGGGAGAGGAGCTGCTGGCGTTTGGTAGCACAATATCCTATTCTGAAGAGAAACATTTCGTTGTAAGCGGGTTGCATCAGCCTTGCCACATTTTCTCAACTGGCTATAAAGGAGGGCAGTCAGTAGGCCTCACCCTTCAAGCCCACTCCTATTTCATAGAGAAATCAACAGGCCTCGGTGTGCTTTCCTTTGGCAGGAAATTTGCTTTCATTCCTTAGGTGGCCCTTTGGCTCAGAACAGCCCTCCCAGAAGGATTCCGGGATGTGCAGCCCGATTAGTTGAGATCAGCCCTTCTGGTTCTCTCATGGATGAAAGCAACTGGGCAAGAGCCGTTCTAAGCTGGGGACCTTCGGGTCTTTCCCTAGTCTACACAGAAACAGCACTCTGAGGGAGACGAGCTGCTGGCGTTTGATAGCAAAATCTCCTATTCTGAAGAGAAACATTTTGTTGTAAGAGGGTTTCATCAGCCTTGCCACATTTTCTCAAATGGCTATAAAGGAGGGCAGTCTTTTAGCAGACTTACTTCAGGCCCTGCTTCCCAGGCTGTAAACTTTGCTTTCATTCCTTAGGTGGCACATTGGCTCAGGACTGCCCTACCCCAAGTATTCAGGGATTTGTAGCCCGATTAGTTGAGATCAGCCCTTCTGGCTCTCTCATGGATGAAACCAACTGGGCAAAGAGCCGTTCTAAGCTGGGGACCATAGTGTCTTTCCCTAGTTTACACAGAACAGCACGCTGAGGGAGACGAGCTGTTGGCGTTTGAAAGAAAAATCTCCTATTCTGAAGAGAAACATTTCGTTGTAAGCGGGTTGCATCAGTCTTTCCACATTTTCTCAACTGGCTATAAATGAGGGCAGTCAGTAGGCCTCACCCTTCAAGCCCACTCCAATTTCATAGAGAAATCAACATGCCTCGGTGTGCTTTCCTGTGGCTGGAAATTTGCTTTCATTCCTTAGGTGGCCCTTTGGCTCAGAACAGCCCTCCCAGAAGGATTCAGGGATATTCAGCCCGATTAGTTGAGATCAGCCCTTCTCTCACTTTCATGGATGAAACCAACTGGGCAAAGAGCCGTTCTAAGCTGGGGACCATGGTGTCTTTCCCTATGTCTACACTGAAACAGCACCCTGAGGGAAACGAGCTGCTGGCGTTTGGTAGCAAAATCTCCTATTCTGAAGAGAAACATTTCGTTGTAAGCGGGTTGCATCAGCCTTTCCACATTTTCTCAACTGGCTCTAAAGGAGGGCAGTCAGTTGGCAGACTTACTTGAGGCACTGCTTCCAAGGATGGGAACTTTGCTTTCATTCCTTAGGTGGCACACTGGCTCAGTAGTGCCTACCCCAAGGATTCAGTGATGTGCAGCCCGATTAGTTGAGATCAGCCCTTCTGGTTCTCTCATGGACGAAACCATCTGGGCAAAGAGCTGTTCTAAGCTGGGGACCATGGTGTCTTTCCCTAGTCTACACAGAAACAGCATTCTGAGTGAGAAGAGCTGCTGGCGTTTGGTAGCACAATCTCCTATTCTGAAGAGAAACATTTCGTTGTAAGCGTGTTGCATCAGCCTTGCCACATTTTCTCAACTGGCTATGAAAGAGTGTAGTCATTTAGCAGACTTACTTGAGACCCTGCTTCCCAGGCAGGAAACTTTGCTTTCATTCCTTAGGTGGCCTTTTGGCTCAGAACAGCCCTCCCAGAAGGAATCAGGGATTTCCAGCCGGATTAGTTGAGATCAGCCCTTCTGGCTCTTTCATGGATGAAACCAACTGGGCAAAGAGCCATTCTAAGCTGGGGACCATGATGTCTTTCCTTAATCTACACAGAAACAGCATTGTGAGTGAGACGAGCTGCTGGCGTTTGGTAGCAAAATCTCCTATTCTGGAGAGAAACATTTCGTTGTAAGCGGGTTGCATCACCCTTGTCACATTTTCTCAACTGGATATAAAGGAGGGCAGTCAATAGGCGTCACCCTCCAAGCCCACTCCAATTTCACAGAGAAAACTCCAGGCCTTGCTGTGCTTTCCTGTGGCATGGAAACTGCTTTCATTCCTCAGGTGGCACTTTGGCTCAGAACTGCCCTACCCCAAGGATTCACGGATGTGCAGCCCGATTGGTTGAGATCAGCCCTTCTGGTTCTCTCATGGATGAAACCCTCTGTGAAAGGAGCCATTCTAAGCTGGGGACCATGGTGTCTTTCCCTAGTCTACACAGAAACAGCATTCTTAGGGAGACGAGCTGCTGGCGTTGGTAACACAATCTCCTATTCTAAAGAGAAACATTTCGTTGTAAGCGGGTTGCATCAGCCTTGCTACATTTTCTCAACTGGCTATAAAGGAGGGCAGTCAGTTGGCAGACTTACTTGAGGCACTGCTTCCAAGGCTGGAAACTTTGCTTTCATTCCTTAGGTGGCACACTGACTCAGTAATGCCTACCCCAAGGATTCAGATATGTGCAGCCTGTATACTTGAGATCAGCCCTTCTGGTTCTCTGATGGATGAAACCATCTGGGCAAAGAGCCGTTCTAAGCTGGGGACTATGGTGTCTTTCCCTAGTCTACACAGAAACAGCATCCTGAGGGAGACGAGCTGCTGGCGTTTGATAGCAAAATCTCCTATTCTGAAGAGAAATATTTCGTTGTAAGAGGGTTCCATCAGCCTTGCCACATTTTCTCAAATGGCTATAAAGTAGGGCAGTCATTTAGCAGACTTACTTGAGACCCTGCTTCCCAGGCTGGAAACTTTGCTTTCATTCCTTAGGTGGCACATTGTCTCAGGAGTGCCTTCCCCAAGGATTCAGGATGTGCAGCCCGATTAGTAGAGATCAGCCCTTCTGGCTATTTAATGGATGAAATCAACTGGGCAAAGAGCCGTTCTAAGCTGGGGACCATGGTGTCTTTCCCTAGTCTACACAGAAACAGCACCCTGAGGGAGACGAGCTGCTGGCGTTTGGTAGCACAATCTCCTATTCTGAAGAGAAACATTTAGTTGTAAGCGGGTTGCATTAGCCTTGCCACATTTTCTCAACTGGCTATAAAGGAGGGCAGTCAGTAGGCCTCACCCTTCAAACCCACTTCAATTTCATAGAGAAATCAAGAGGCCTCGGTGTTCTTTCCTGTGGCAGGAAATTTGCTTTCATTCCTTAGGTTGCCCTTTGGCTCAGAACAGCCCTCCCAGAAGGATTCAGGGATGTGCAGCCCGATTAGTTGAGATCAGCCCTTCTGGCTCTTTCATGGATGAAACCAACTGGGCAAAGAGCCGTTTTAAGCTGGGGACCATGTTGTCTTTCCCTAGTTTACACAGAAACAGCACCCTGAGGGAGAAGAGCTGCTGGCGTTTGGTAGCAAAATCTCCTATTCTGAAGAGAAACATTTCGTTGTAAGCAGGTTGCATCAGCCTTGTCACATTTTCTCAATTGGCTATAAAGGAGGGCACTCAGCTGACAGACTTACTTCGGGCACTGCTTCCCAGGCCTGAAACTTTGCTTTCATTCCTTAGGTGGCACATTGGCTCAGGAGTGCCTACCAAAAGGATTCAGGGATGTGCAGCCCGCTTAGTAGAGGTCAGCCCTTCTCTCTCTTTCATAGATGAAACCAACGGACAAAGAGCCGTTTTAAGCTGGGGACCTTCATGTCTTTCCCTAGTCTACACAGAAACAGTACTCTGAGGGAGACGAGCTGCTGGTGTTTGATAGCAAAATCTCCTATTCTGAAGAGAAACATTTCGTTGTAAGCGGGTTGCATCAGCCTTGTCACATTTTCTCAAGTGGATATAAAGGAGGGCAGTCAATAGGCGTCACCCTCCAAGCCCACTCCAATTTCATAGAGAAAACTCCAGGCCTTGCTGTGCTTTCCTTTGGCAAGGAAACTTCTTTTATTCCTCAGGTGGCACTTTGGCTCAGAACAGCCCTACCCCAGGGATTCACGGATTTGCAGCCCGATTGGTTGAGATCAGCCCTTATGGTTGTCTCATGGATGAAACCATCTGGGAAAAGAGCCATTCTTACCTGGGGACCATGGTGTCTTTCCCTAGTCTACACAGAAACACCATTCTTAGGGAGAGGAGCTGCTGGCGCTGGTGGCACAATCTCCTATTCTGAAGAGAAACATTTCGTTGTAAGTGGGTTGCATCAGCCTTGCCACATTTTCTCAACTGGCTATAAAGGAGGGCAGTCAGTAGGCCTCACCCTTCAAGCCGACTCCAATTTCATTGAGAAATCAACAGGCCTCGGTGTGCTTTCCTGTGGCAGGAAATTTGCTTTCATTCCTTAGGTGGCCCTTTGGCTCAGAACAGCCCTCCCAGAAGGATTCAGGGATGTGCAGCCCGATTAGTTGAGATCAGCCCTTCTGGCTCTTTCATGGATGAAACCAACTTGGCAAAGAGCATTCTACGCTGGGGACCATGGTGTCTTTCCTTAGTCTACACAGAAACAGCACTCTGAGTGAGACGAGCTGCTGGCGTTTGGTAGCAAAATCTCCTATTCTGGAGCAAAACATTTCGTTGTAAGCGGGTTGCATCAGCCTTGTCACATTTTCTCAACTGGATATAAAGGAGGGCAGTCAATAGGCGTCACCCTCCAAGCCCACTCCAATTTCATAGAGAAAACTCCAGGCCTTGCTGTGCTTTCCTGTGGCAAGGAAACTGCTTTCATTCCTCAGGTGACACTTTGGCTCAGACCTGCCCTACCCCAAGGATTCACGGATGTGCAGCACGATTAGTTGAGATCAGCCCTTCTGGTTCTCTCATGGATGAAACCATCTGGGCAAAGAGCCATTCTAAGCTGGGGACCATGGCGTCTTTCCCTAGTCTACACAGAAACAGCATTCTTAGGGAGACGAGCTGCTGGAGTTTGGTAGCAGAATCTCCTATTCTGAAGAGTAACACTTCGTTGTAAGCGGGTTGCATCAGCCTTGCCACATTTTATCAGTTGGCTATAAAGGAGGGCAGTCATTTAGCAGACTTACTTGAGACTCTGCTTCCCAGGTTGGAAACTTTGCTTTCATTCTTTAGGTGGCACATTGGCTCAGGACTGCCTTAACCCAAGTATTCAGGGATTTGCAGTCCAATTAGTTGAGATCGGCCTTTCTGGCTCTTTAATGGATGAAACCAACTGGGCAAAGAGACGTTCTAAGCTGGGGACCATGGTGTCTTTCCCTAGTCTACATAGAAATAGCACTCTGAGGGAGACGAGCTGCTGGCGTTTGGTAGCACAATCTCCTATTCTGCAGTGAAACATTTCGTTGTAAGCGGGATGCATCAGTCTTGCCACATTTTCTCAACTGGATATAAAGGAGGGCAGTCAATAGGCGTCACCCTCCAAGCCCACTCCAATTTCATAGAGAAAACTCCAGGCCTTGCTGTGCTTTCCTGTGGCAAGGAAACTGCTTTCATTCCTCAGGTGACACTTTGGCTCAGAACTGCCCTACCCCAAGCATTCACGGATGTGCAGCACGATTAGTTGATATCAGCCCTTCTGGTTCTCTCATGGATGAAACCATCTGGGCAAAGAGCCTTTCTAAGATGGGGACCATGGTGCCTTTCCCTAGTCTACACAGAAACAGCATTCTGAGGGAGAGGAGCTGCTGGCGTTTGGTAGCACAATATCCTATTCTGAAGAGAAACATTTCGTTGTAAGCGGGTTGCATCAGCCTTGCCACATTTTCTCAACTGGCTATAAAGGAGGGCAGTCAGTAGGCCTCACCCTTCAAGCCCACTCCTATTTCATAGAGAAATCAACAGGCCTCGGTGTGCTTTCCTGTGGCAGGAAATTTGCTTTCATTCCTTAGGTGGCCCTTTGGCTCAGAACAGCCCTCCCAGAAGGATTCCGTGATGTGCAGCCCGATTAGTTGAGATCAGCCCTTCTGGCTCTTTCATGGATGAGACCAACTGGGCAAAGAGCCGTTCTAAGCTGGGTACCATGGTGCCTTTCCCTAGTCTACACAGAAAGAGCACTCTGAGGGAGACGAGCTGGTGGCGTTTGGTAGTAAAATCTCCTATTCTGAAGAGAAACATTTCGTTGTAAGCGGGTTTCATCAGACTTGCCACATTTTCTCAACTGGCTATAAAGGAGGGCAGTCAGTTCGCCAGCTTATTTGAGGCCCTGCTTCCCAGGCTGGAAACTTTGCTTTCATTCCTTAGGTGGCACATTGCCTCAGGAGTGTCTACCCCAAGGATTCAGGGATGTGCAGCCCGATTAGTAGAGATCAGGTTTCTGGCTCTTTCATGGATGAAGCCAACTGGGCAAAGAGCCATTCTAAGCTCGGGACCATGCTGTCTTTCCTTAGACTGCACAGAAACAGCACTCTGAGTGAGAGGAGCTGCTGGCGTTTGGTAGCAAAATCTCCTATTGTGAAGAGAAACATTTCGTTGTAAGCGGGTTGCCTCAGCCTTGTCACATTTTCTCTACTGGATATAAAGGAGGGCAGTCAGTAGGCGTCACCTTTGAAGCCCACTCCAATTTCATAGAGAAAACGCCAAGCCTTGGTGTGCTTTCCTGTGGCAAGGAAACTGCTTTCATTCCTTAGGTTGCACCTTGGCTCAGAACTGCCCTATCCCAAGGATTCAGGGATGTGCAGCCCGATTAGTTGAGATCAGCCCTTCTGGCTCTTCCATGGATGAAACCAACTGAGCAAAGAGCCGTTCTAAGCTGGGGACCATGGTGTCTTTCCTTAATCTACACAGAAACAGCATTCTGAGTGAGACGAGCTGCTGGCGTTTGGTAGCAAAATCTCCTATTCTGGAGAGAAACATTTCATTGTAAGCGGGTGGCATCAGCCTTGTCACATTTTCTCAAGTGGATATAAAGGAGGGCAGTCAATAGGCGTCACCCTCCAAGCCATTCCAATTTCATAGAGAAAACTCCAGGCCTTGCTGTGCTTTCCTGTGGTAAGGAAACTGCTTTCATTCCTCAGGTGGCACTTTGGCTCAGAACTGCCCTACCCCAAGGATTCATGGATGTGCAGCCCGATTGGTTGAGATCAGCCCTGCTGGTTCTCTCATGGATGAAACCATCTGGGCAAAGAGCCATTCTAAGCTGGGGACCATGGTGTCTTTCCCTAGTCTACACAGAAACAGCATTCTTAGGGAGACGAGCTGCTGGCGTTGGTAGCACAATCTCCTATTCTGAAGAGAAACATATCGTTGTAAGTGGGTTGCATCAGCCTTGCCACATTTTCTCAACTGGCTATAAAGGAGGGCAGTCAGTTGGCGGAATTACTTTAGGCACTGCTTCCAAGGCTGGAAACTTTGCTTTCATTCCTTAGGTGGCACACTGTCTCAGTAGTGCCAACCCCAAGGATTCAGGGATGTGCAGCCTGTATAGTTGAGATCAGCCATTCTGGTTCTCTCATGGATGAAACCATCTGGGCAAAGAGCCGTTCTAAGCTGCGGACCATGGTGTCTTTCCCTACTCTACACAGAAACAGCACCCTGAGGGAGACGACCTGCTGGCGTTTGACAGCAAAATCTCCTATTCTGAAGAGAAACATTTCGTTGTAATAGGGTTCCATCAACCTTGCCACATTTTCTCAAATGGCTATAAAGTAGGGCAGTCATTTAGCAGACTTACTTGAGACACTGCTTCCCAGGCTGGAAACTTTGCTTTCATTCCTTAGGTGGCACTTCGGCTCGGAATGCCTACCCCAAGGATTCAGGTATGTGCAGCCCGATTAGTAGCGATCAGCCCTTCTTGCTCTTTCATGGATGAAATCAACTGGGCAAGAGCCGTTCTAAGCTGGGGACCTTCGGGTCTTTCCCTAGTCTACACAGAAACAGCACTCTGAGGGAGACGAGCTGCTGGCGTTTGATAGCAAAATCTCCTATTCTGAAGAGAAACATTTCGTTGTAATAGGGTTCCATCAACCTTGCCACATTTTCTCAAATGGCTATAAAGGAGGGCAGTCTTTTAGCAGACTTACTTCAGGCCCTGCTTCCCAGGCTGTAAACTTTGCTTTCATTCCTTAGGTGGCACATTGGCTCAGGACTGCCCTACCCCAAGTATTCAGGGATTTGTAGCCCGATTATTTGAGATCAGCCCTTCTGGCTCTTTCATGGATGAAACCAACTGGGCAAAGAGCCGTTCTAAGCTGGGGACCATAGTGTCTTTCCCTAGTTTACACAGAACAGCACGCTGAGGGAGACGAGCTGTTGGCGTTTGAAAGAAAAATCTCCTATTCTGAAGAGAAACATTTCGTTGTAAGCGGGTTGCATCAGTCTTTCCACATTTTCTCAACTGGCTATAAATGAGGGCAGTCAGTAGGCCTCACCCTTCAAGCCCACTCCAATTTCATAGAGAAATCAACATGCCTCGGTGTGCTTTCCTGTGGCAGGATATTTGCTTTCATTCCTTAGGTGGCCCTTTGGCTCAGAACAGCCCTCCCAGAAGGATTCAGGGATATTCAGCCCGATTAGTTGAGATCAGCCCTTCTCTCACTTTCATGGATGAAACCAACTGGGCAAAGAGCCGTTCTAAGCTGGGGACCATGGTGTCTTTCCCTAGTCTACACTGAAACAGCACCCTGAGGGAGACGAGCTGCTGGCGTTTGGTAGCAAAATCTCCTATTCTGAAGAGAAACATTTCGTTGTAAGCGGGTTGCATCAGCCTTTCCACATTTTCTCAACTGGCTCTAAAGGAGGGCAGTCAGTTGGCAGACTTACTTGAGGCACTGCTTCCAAGGCTGGAAACTTTGCTTTCATTCCTTAGGTGGCACACTGACTCAGTAATGCCTACCCCAAGGATTCAGATATGTGCAGCCTGTATACTTGAGATCAGCCCTTCTGGTTCTCTGATGGATGAAACCATCTGGGCAAAGAGCCGTTCTAAGCTGGGGACTATGGTGTCTTTCCCTAGTCTACACAGAAACAGCATCCTGAGGGAGACAAGCTGCTGGCGTTTGATAGCAAAATCTCCTATTCTGAAGAGAAATATTTCGTTGTAAGAGGGTTCCATCAGCCTTGCCACATTTTCTCAAATGGCTATAAAGTAGGGCAGTCATTTAGCAGACTTACTTGAGACCCCGCTTCCCAGGCTGGAAACTTTGCTTTCATTCCTTAGGTGTCACATTGTCTCAGGAGTGCCTACCCCAAGGATTCAGGATGTGCAGCCCGATTAGTAGAGATCAGCCCTTCTGGCTATTTAATGGATGAAATCAACTGGGCAAAGAGCCGTTCTAAGCTGGGGACCATGGTGTCTTTCCCTAGTCTACACAGAAACAGCACCCTGAGGGAGACGAGCTGCTGGCGTTTGGTAGCACAATCTCCTATTCTGAAGAGAAACAATTCGTTGTAAGCGGGTTGCATTAGCCTTGCCACATTTTCTCAACTGGCTATAAAGGAGGGCAGTCAGTAGGCCTCACCCTTCAAACCCACTTCAATTTCATAGAGAAATCAAGAGGCCTCGGTGTGCTTTCCTGTGGCAGGAGATTTGCTTTCATTCCTTAGGTTGCCCTTTGGCTCAGAACAGCCCTCCCAGAAGGATTCAGGGATGTGCAGCCCGATTAGTTGAGATCAGCCCTTCTGGCTCTTTCATGGATGAAACCAACTGGGCAAAGAGCCGTTTTAAGCTGGGGACCATGTTGTCTTTCCCTAGTTTACACAGAAACAGCACCCTGAGGGAGAAGAGCTGCTGGCGTTTGGTAGCAAAATCTCCTATTCTGAAGAGAAACATTTCGTTGTAAGCAGGTTGCATCAGCCTTGTCACATTTTCTCAATTGGCTATAAAGGAGGGCACTCAGCTGACAGACTTACTTCGGGCACTGCTTCCCAGGCCTGAAACTTTGCTTTCATTCCTTAGGTGGCACATTGGCTCAGGAGTGCCTACCAAAAGGATTCAGGGATGTGCAGCCCGCTTAGTAGAGGTCAGCCCTTCTCTCTCTTTCATAGATGAAACCAACGGACAAAGAGCCGTTTTAAGCTGGGGACCTTCGTGTCTTTCCCTAGTCTACACAGAAACAGTACTCTGAGGGAGACGAGCTGCTGGTGTTTGATAGCAAAATCTCCTATTCTGAAGAGAAACATTTCGTTGTAAGCGGGTTGCATCAGCCTTGTCACATTTTCTCAAGTGGATATAAAGGAGGGCAGTCAATAGGCGTCACCCTCCAAGCCCACTCCAATTTCATAGAGAAAACTCCAGGCCTTGCTGTGCTTTCCTGTGGCAAGGAAACTTCTTTTATTCCTCAGGTGGCACTTTGGCTCAGAACAGCCCTACCCCAGGGATTCACGGATTTGCAGCCCGATTGGTTGAGATCAGCCCTTATGGTTGTCTCATGGATGAAACCATCTGGGAAAAGAGCCATTCTTACCTGGGGACCATGGTGTCTTTCCCTAGTCTACACAGAAACACCATTCTTAGGGAGAGGAGCTGCTGGCGCTGGTGGCACAATCTCCTATTCTGAAGAGAAACATTTCGTTGTAAGTGGGTTGCATCAGCCTTGCCACATTTTCTCAACTGGCTATAAAGGAGGGCAGTCAGTAGGCCACACCCTTCAAGCCGACTCCAATTTCATTGAGAAATCAACAGGCCTCGGTGTGCTTTCCTGTGGCAGGAAATTTGCTTTCATTCCTTAGGTGGCCCTTTGGCTCAGAACAGCCCTCCCAGAAGGATTCAGGGATGTGCAGCCCGATTAGTTGAGATCAGCCCTTCTGGCTCTTTCATGGATGAAACCAACTTGGCAAAGAGCATTCTACGCTGGGGACCATGGTGTCTTTCCTTAGTCTACACAGAAACAGCACTCTGAGTGAGACGAGCTGCTGGCGTTTCGTAGCAAAATCTCCTATTCTGGAGCAAAACATTTCGTTGTAAGCGGGTTGCATCAGCCTTGTCACATTTTCTCAACTGGATATAAAGGAGGGCAGTCAATAGGCGTCACCCTCCAAGCCCACTCCAATTTCATAGAGAAAACTCCAGGCCTTGCTGTGCTTTCCTGTGGCAAGGAAACTGCTTTCATTCCTCAGGTGACACTTTGGCTCAGACCTGCCGTACCCCAAGGATTCACGGATGTGCAGCACGATTATTTGAGATCAGCCCTTCTGGTTCTCTCATGGATGAAACCATCTGGGCAAAGAGCCATTCTAAGCTGGGGACCATGGTGTCTTTCCCTAGTCTACACAGAAACAGCATTCTTAGGGAGACGAGCTGCTGGAGTTTGGTAGCAGAATCTCCTATTCTGAAGAGTAACACTTCGTTGTAAGCGGGTTGCATCAGCCTTGCCACATTTTATCAGTTGGCTATAAAGGAGGGCAGTCATTTAGCAGACTTACTTGAGACTCTGCTTCCCAGGCTGGAGACTTTGCTTTCATTCCTTAGGTGGCACATTGGCTCAGGACTGCCTTAACCCAAGTATTCAGGGATTTGCAGTCCGATTAGTTGAGATCGGCCTTTCTGGCTCTTTAATGGATGAAACCAACTGGGCAAAGAGACGTTCTAAGCTGGGGACCATGGTGTCTTTCCCTAGTCTACATAGAAATAGCACTCTGAGGGAGACGAGCTGCTGGCGTTTGGTAGCACAATCTCCTATTCTGCAGTGAAACATTTCGTTGTAAGCGGGATGCATCAGTCTTGCCACATTTTCTCAACTGGATATAAAGGAGGGCAGTCAATAGGCGTCACCCTCCAAGCCCACTCCAATTTCATAGAGAAAACTCCAGGCCTTGCTGTGCTTTCCTGTGGCAAGGAAACTGCTTTCATTCCTCAGGTGACACTTTGGCTCAGAACTGCCCTACCCCAAGCATTCACGGATGTGCAGCACGATTAGTTGATGTCAGCCCTTCTGGTTCTCTCATGGATGAAACCATCTGGGCAAAGAGCCTTTCTAAGATGGGGACCATGGTGCCTTTTCCTAGTCTACACAGAAACAGCATTCTGAGGGAGAGGAGCTGCTGGCGTTTGGTAGCACAATATCCTATTCTGAAGAGAAACATTTCGTTGTAAGCGGGTTGCATCAGCCTTGCCACATTTTCTCAACTGGCTATAAAGGAGGGCAGTCAGTAGGCCTCACCCTTCAAGCCCACTCCTATTTCATAGAGAAATCAACAGGCCTCGGTGTGCTTTCCTGTGGCAGGAAATTTGCTTTCATTCCTTAGGTGGCCCTTTGGCTCAGAACAGCCCTCCCAGAAGGATTCCGGGATGTGCAGCCCGATTAGTTGAGATCAGCCCTTCTGGCTCTTTCATGGATGAGACCAACTGGGCAAAGAGCCGTTCTAAGCTGGGGACCATGGTGCCTTTCCCTAGTCTACACAGAAAGAGCACTCTGAGGGAGACGAGCTGGTGGCGTTTGGTAGTAAAATCTCCTATTCTGAAGAGAAACATTTCGTTGTAAGCGGGTTTCATCAGACTTGCCACATTTTCTCAACTGGCTATAAAGGAGGGCAGTCAGTTCGCCAGCTTATTTGAGGCCCTGCTTCCCAGGCTGGAAACTTTGCTTTCATTCCTTAGGTGGCACATTGCCTCAGGAGTGTCTACCCCAAGGATTCAGGGATGTGCAGCCCGATTAGTAGAGAACAGGTTTCTGGCTCTTTCATGGATGAAGCCAACTGGGCAAAGAGCCATTCTAAGCTCGGGACCATGCTGTCTTTCCTTAGACTGCACAGAAACAGCACTCTGAGTGAGAGGAGCTGCTGGCGTTTGGTAGCAAAATCTCCTATTGTGAAGAGAAACATTTCGTTGTAAGCGGGTTGCCTCAGCCTTGTCACATTTTCTCTACTGGATATAAAGGAGGGCAGTCAGTAGGCGTCACCTTTGAAGCCCACTCCAATTTCATAGAGAAAACGCCAGGCCTTGGTGTGCTTTCCTGTGGCAAGGAAACTGCTTTCATTCCTTAGGTTGCACCTTGGCTCAGAACTGCCCTATCCCAAGGATTCAGGGATGTGCAGCCCGATTAGTTGAGATCAGCCCTTCTGGCTCTTCCATGGATGAAACCAACTGAGCAAAGAGCCGTTCTAAGCTGGGGACCATGGTGTCTTTCCTTAATCTACACAGAAACAGCATTCTGAGTGAGACGAGCTGCTGGCGTTTGGTAGCAAAATCTCCTATTCTGGAGAGAAACATTTCATTGTAAGCGGGTGGCATCAGCCTTGTCACATTTTCTCAAGTGGATATAAAGGAGGGCAGTCAATAGGCGTCACCCTCCAAGCCATTCCAATTTCATAGAGAAAACTCCAGGCCTTGCTGTGCTTTCCTGTGGTAAGGAAACTGCTTTCATTCCTCAGGTGGCACTTTGGCTCAGAACTGCCCTACCCCAAGGATTCATGGATGTGCAGCCCGATTGGTTGAGATCAGCCCTGCTGGTTCTCTCATGGATGAAACCATCTGGGCAAAGAGCCATTCTAAGCTGGGGACCATGGTGTCTTTCCCTAGTCTACACAGAAACAGCATTCTTAGGGAGACGAGCTGCTGGCGTTGGTAGCACAATCTCCTATTCTGAAGAGAAACATATCGTTGTAAGTGGGTTGCATCAGCCTTGCCACATTTTCTCAACTGGCTATAAAGGAGGGCAGTCAGTTGGCGGAATTACTTTAGGCACTGCTTCCAAGGCTGGAAACTTTGCTTTCATTCCTTAGGTGGCACACTGTCTCAGTAGTGCCAACCCCAAGGATTCAGGGATGTGCAGCCTGTATAGTTGAGATCAGCCATTCTGGTTCTCTCATGGATGAAACCATCTGGGCAAAGAGCCGTTCTAAGCTGCGGACCATGGTGTCTTTCCCTACTCTACACAGAAACAGCACCCTGAGGGAGACGACCTGCTGGCGTTTGACAGCAAAATCTCCTATTCTGAAGAGAAACATTTCGTTGTAATAGGGTTCCATCAACCTTGCCACATTTTCTCAAATGGCTATAAAGTAGGGCAGTCATTTAGCAGACTTACTTGAGACACTGCTTCCCAGGCTGGAAACTTTGCTTTCATTCCTTAGGTGGCACTTCGGCTCGGAATGCCTACCCCAAGGATTCAGGTATGTGCAGCCCGATTAGTAGCGATCAGCCCTTCTTGCTCTTTCATGGATGAAATCAACTGGGCAAGAGCCGTTCTAAGCTGGGGACCTTCGGGTCTTTCCCTAGTCTACACAGAAACAGCACTCTGAGGGAGACGAGCTGCTGGCGTTTGATAGCAAAATCTCCTATTCTGAAGAGAAACATTTCGTTGTAATAGGGTTCCATCAACCTTGCCACATTTTCTCAAATGGCTATAAAGGAGGGCAGTCTTTTAGCAGACTTACTTCAGGCCCTGCTTCCCAGGCTGTAAACTTTGCTTTCATTCCTTAGGTGGCACATTGGCTCAGGACTGCCCTACCCCAAGTATTCAGGGATTTGTAGCCCGATTATTTGAGATCAGCCCTTCTGGCTCTTTCATGGATGAAACCAACTGGGCAAAGAGCCGTTCTAAGCTGGGGACCATAGTGTCTTTCCCTAGTTTACACAGAACAGCACGCTGAGGGAGACGAGCTGTTGGCGTTTGAAAGAAAAATCTCCTATTCTGAAGAGAAACATTTCGTTGTAAGCGGGTTGCATCAGTCTTTCCACATTTTCTCAACTGGCTATAAATGAGGGCAGTCAGTAGGCCTCACCCTTCAAGCCCACTCCAATTTCATAGAGAAATCAACATGCCTCGGTGTGCTTTCCTGTGGCAGGAAATTTGCTTTCATTCCTTAGGTGGCCCTTTGGCTCAGAACAGCCCTCCCAGAAGGATTCAGGGATATTCAGCCCGATTAGTTGAGATCAGCCCTTCTCTCACTTTCATGGATGAAACCAACTGGGCAAAGAGCCGTTCTAAGCTGGGGACCATGGTGTCTTTCCCTAGTCTACACTGAAACAGCACCCTGAGGGAGACGAGCTGCTGGCGTTTGGTAGCAAAATCTCCTATTCTGAAGAGAAACATTTCGTTGTAAGCGGGTTGCATCAGCCTTTCCACATTTTCTCAACTGGCTCTAAAGGAGGGCAGTCAGTTGGCAGACTTACTTGAGGCACTGCTTCCAAGGCTGGAAACTTTGCTTTCATTCCTTAGGTGGAACACTGACTCAGTAATGCCTACCCCAAGGATTCAGATATGTGCAGCCTGTATACTTGAGATCAGCCCTTCTGGTTCTCTGATGGATGAAACCATCTGGGCAAAGAGCCGTTCTAAGCTGGGGACTATGGTGTCTTTCCCTAGTCTACACAGAAACAGCATCCTGAGGGAGACGAGCTGCTGGCGTTTGATAGCAAAATCTCCTATTCTGAAGAGAAATATTTCGTTGTAAGAGGGTTCCATCAGCCTTGCCACATTTTCTCAAATGGCTATAAAGTAGGGCAGTCATTTAGCAGACTTACTTGAGACCCCGCTTCCCAGGCTGGAAACTTTGCTTTCATTCCTTAGGTGGCACATTGTCTCAGGAGTGCCTACCCCAAGGATTCAGGATGTGCAGCCCGATTAGTAGAGATCAGCCCTTCTGGCTATTTAATGGATGAAATCAACTGGGCAAAGAGCCGTTCTAAGCTGGGGACCATGGTGTCTTTCCCTAGTCTACACAGAAACAGCACCCTGAGGGAGACGAGCTGCTGGCGTTTGGTAGCACAATCTCCTATTCTGAAGAGAAACAATTCGTTGTAAGCGGGTTGCATTAGCCTTGCCACATTTTCTCAACTGGCTATAAAGGAGGGCAGTCAGTAGGCCTCACCCTTCAAACCCACTTCAATTTCATAGAGAAATCAAGAGGCCTCGGTGTGCTTTCCTGTGGCAGGAGATTTGCTTTCATTCCTTAGGTTGCCCTTTGGCTCAGAACAGCCCTCCCAGAAGGATTCAGGGATGTGCAGCCCGATTAGTTGAGATCAGCCCTTCTGGCTCTTTCATGGATGAAACCAACTGGGCAAAGAGCCGTTTTAAGCTGGGGACCATGTTGTCTTTCCCTAGTTTACACAGAAACAGCACCCTGAGGGAGAAGAGCTGCTGGCGTTTGGTAGCAAAATCTCCTATTCTGAAGAGAAACATTTCGTTGTAAGCAGGTTGCATCAGCCTTGTCACATTTTCTCAATTGGCTATAAAGGAGGGCACTCAGCTGACAGACTTACTTCGGGCACTGCTTCCCAGGCCTGAAACTTTGCTTTCATTCCTTAGGTGGCACATTGGCTCAGGAGTGCCTACCAAAAGGATTCAGGGATGTGCAGCCCGCTTAGTAGAGGTCAGCCCTTCTCTCTCTTTCATAGATGAAACCAACGGACAAAGAGCCGTTTTAAGCTGGGGACCTTTGTGTCTTTCCCTAGTCTACACAGAAACAGTACTCTGAGGGAGACGAGCTGCTGGTGTTTGATAGCAAAATCTCCTATTCTGAAGAGAAACATTTCGTTGTAAGCGGGTTGCATCAGCCTTGTCACATTTTCTCAAGTGGATATAAAGGAGGGCAGTCAATAGGCGTCACCCTCCAAGCCCACTCCAATTTCATAGAGAAAACTCCAGGCCTTGCTGTGCTTTCCTGTGGCAAGGAAACTTCTTTTATTCCTCAGGTGGCACTTTGGCTCAGAACAGCCCTACCCCAGGGATTCACGGATTTGCAGCCCGATTGGTTGAGATCAGCCCTTATGGTTGTCTCATGGATGAAACCATCTGGGAAAAGAGCCATTCTTACCTGGGGACCATGGTGTCTTTCCCTAGTCTACACAGAAACACCATTCTTAGGGAGAGGAGCTGCTGGCGCTGGTGGCACAATCTCCTATTCTGAAGAGAAACATTTCGTTGTAAGTGGGTTGCATCAGCCTTGCCACATTTTCTCAACTGGCTATAAAGGAGGGCAGTCAGTAGGCCACACCCTTCAAGCCGACTCCAATTTCATTGAGAAATCAACAGGCCTCGGTGTGCTTTCCTGTGGCAGGAAATTTGCTTTCATTCCTTAGGTGGCCCTTTGGCTCAGAACAGCCCTCCCAGAAGGATTCAGGGATGTGCAGCCCGATTAGTTGAGATCAGCCCTTCTGGCTCTTTCATGGATGAAACCAACTTGGCAAAGAGCATTCTACGCTGGGGACCATGGTGTCTTTCCTTAGTCTACACAGAAACAGCACTCTGAGTGAGACGAGCTGCTGGCGTTTCGTAGCAAAATCTCCTATTCTGGAGCAAAACATTTCGTTGTAAGCGGGTTGCATCAGCCTTGTCACATTTTCTCAACTGGATATAAAGGAGGGCAGTCAATAGGCGTCACCCTCCAAGCCCACTCCAATTTCATAGAGAAAACTCCAGGCCTTGCTGTGCTTTCCTGTGGCAAGGAAACTGCTTTCATTCCTCAGGTGACACTTTGGCTCAGACCTGCCGTACCCCAAGGATTCACGGATGTGCAGCACGATTAGTTGAGATCAGCCCTTCTGGTTCTCTCATGGATGAAACCATCTGGGCAAAGAGCCTTTCTAAGATGGGGACCATGGTGCCTTTTCCTAGTCTACACAGAAACAGCATTCTGAGGGAGAGGAGCTGCTGGCGTTTGGTAGCACAATATCCTATTCTGAAGAGAAACATTTCGTTGTAAGCGGATTGCATCAGCCTTGCCACATTTTCTCAACTGGCTATAAAGGAGGGCAGTCAGTAGGCCTCACCCTTCAAGCCCACTCCTATTTCATAGAGAAATCAACAGGCCTCGGTGTGCTTTCCTGTGGCAGGAAATTTGCTTTCATTCCTTAGGTGGCCCTTTGGCTCAGAACAGCCCTCCCAGAAGGATTCCGGGATGTGCAGCCCGATTAGTTGAGATCAGCCCTTCTGGCTCTTTCATGGATGAGACCAACTGGGCAAAGAGCCGTTCTAAGCTGGGGACCATGGTGTCTTTCCCTAGTCTACACAGAAACAGCACTCTGAGGGAGACGAGCTGGTGGCGTTTGGTAGTAAAATCTCCTATTCTGAAGAGAAACATTTCGTTGTAAGCGGGTTTCATCAGACTTGCCACATTTTCTCAACTGGCTATAAAGGAGGGCAGTCAGTTCGCCAGCTTATTTGAGGCCCTGCTTCCCAGGCTGGAAACTTTGCTTTCATTCCTTAGGTGGCACATTGCCTCAGGAGTGTCTACCCCAAGGATTCAGGGATGTGCAGCCCGATTAGTAGAGATCAGGTTTCTGGCTCTTTCATGGATGAAGCCAACTGGGCAAAGAGCCATTCTAAGCTCGGGACCATGCTGTCTTTCCTTAGACTGCACAGAAACAGCACTCTGAGTGAGAGGAGCTGCTGGCGTTTGGTAGCAAAATCTCCTATTGTGAAGAGAAACATTTCGTTGTAAGCGGGTTGCCTCAACCTTGTCACATTTTCTCTACTGGATATAAAGGAGGGCAGTCAGTAGGCGTCACCTTTGAAGCCCACTCCAATTTCATAGAGAAAACGCCAGGCCTTGGTGTGCTTTCCTGTGGCAAGGAAACTGCTTTCATTCCTTAGGTTGCACCTTGGCTCAGAACTGCCCTATCCCAAGGATTCAGGGATGTGCAGCCCGATTAGTTGAGATCAGCCCTTCTGGCTCTTCCATGGATGAAACCAACTGAGCAAAGAGCCGTTCTAAGCTGGGGACCATGGTGTCTTTCCTTAATCTACACAGAAACAGCATTCTGAGTGAGACGAGCTGCTGGCGTTTGGTAGCAAAATCTCCTATTCTGGAGAGAAACATTTCATTGTAAGCGGGTGGCATCAGCCTTGTCACATTTTCTCAAGTGGATATAAAGGAGGGCAGTCAATAGGCGTCACCCTCCAAGCCATTCCAATTTCATAGAGAAAACTCCAGGCCTTGCTGTGCTTTCCTGTGGTAAGGAAACTGCTTTCATTCCTCAGGTGGCACTTTGGCTCAGAACTGCCCTACCCCAAGGATTCATGGATGTGCAGCCCGATTGGTTGAGATCAGCCCTGCTGGTTCTCTCATGGATGAAACCATCTGGGCAAAGAGCCATTCTAAGCTGGGGACCATGGTGTCTTTCCCTAGTCTACACAGAAACAGCATTCTTAGGGAGACGAGCTGCTGGCGTTGGTAGCACAATCTCCTATTCTGAAGAGAAACATATCGTTGTAAGTGGGTTGCATCAGCCTTGCCACATTTTCTCAACTGGCTATAAAGGAGGGCAGTCAGTTGGCGGAATTACTTTAGGCACTGCTTCCAAGGCTGGAAACTTTGCTTTCATTCCTTAGGTGGCACACTGTCTCAGTAGTGCCAACCCCAAGGATTCAGGGATGTGCAGCCTGTATAGTTGAGATCAGCCATTCTGGTTCTCTCATGGATGAAACCATCTGGGCAAAGAGCCGTTCTAAGCTGCGGACCATGGTGTCTTTCCCTACTCTACACAGAAACAGCACCCTGAGGGAGACGACCTGCTGGCGTTTGACAGCAAAATCTCCTATTCTGAAGAGAAACATTTCGTTGTAATAGGGTTCCATCAACCTTGCCACATTTTCTCAAATGGCTATAAAGTAGGGCAGTCATTTAGCAGACTTACTTGAGACACTGCTTCCCAGGCTGGAAACTTTGCTTTCATTCCTTAGGTGGCACTTCGGCTCGGAATGCCTACCCCAAGGATTCAGGTATGTGCAGCCCGATTAGTAGCGATCAGCCCTTCTTGCTCTTTCATGGATGAAAGCAACTGGGCAAGAGCCGTTCTAAGCTGGGGACCTTCGGGTCTTTCCCTAGTCTACACAGAAACAGCACTCTGAGGGAGACGAGCTGCTGGCGTTTGATAGCAAAATCTCCTATTCTGAAGAGAAACATTTTGTTGTAAGAGGGTTTCATCAGCCTTGCCACATTTTCTCAAATGGCTATAAAGGAGGGCAGTCTTTTAGCAGACTTACTTCAGGCCCTGCTTCCCAGGCTGTAAACTTTGCTTTCATTCCTTAGGTGGCACATTGGCTCAGGACTGCCCTACCCCAAGTATTCAGGGATTTGTAGCCCGATTAGTTGAGATCAGCCCTTCTGGCTCTCTCA